>NW_028274807.1:30646803-30949833 GCF_037043125.1 Eumetopias jubatus
GAATAAGATAATTCTAGTGCTGGGCCTTCTTTGCATGAATGTAAATACTGTGGCAATACTTTCCTATAAGAAAATATGTCTATTATCCATTTAGCATTTAAAAAAATTTTTCATGAACATTCCAAATACACTGCAATATTCTTGAATTACAACTGATTGCATACTATTCACTGACTGGCCCCACACAAAGCATGGCACTTGGTTGGCTTATTTTTTTTTCTTTTATCACTGGACTGGTGATTTGAGGTAATCTAGCCTCGAGATAACATTTTATACCCATAAACTATAAATATTCTGTATTTTTAGTTTAAATAACTTTACTTAAATATGGACATTATATCAACTTAATTGATTTATTTGGTAACACAAACTATGATTATAGAGAATGTAAGGAATATCATTATCTGTGTGTGATGTTAAGTCCTGTTTCTCCTATCAGAAGTTTGAGATTTAGAAGGGGTTTGGAGTATGAGAGGAAGTAGTGAGAGGGTGATTATTTTGTGTCTGTTTTCATTAGTAAGGGTCATTCTAAAGTATACACTTTATATGATATATAAAACCCATTCTGGCAGTCATACTATCTACATCAAGAATCAGTTTTCACTCCAATTTTATATGAGATTATACTTTTGATCTGAATTTTATATTTAGGTATTTAAATAAAACACCTAGTCATGAATTTATAGTTTTGCTCCTGTTAACTTCAGCCATCATTTTCATTTGAAAACATGCTTGGGAATATACATAAGCAGAATGTGATCTCAACATTATTTTTAGATAAAGGGATGGTTAAAAAATGAGACTGTAATTCATACTGACATTTTTGTGTATGTCATGACTAGATGAAATTCAAAATTATTTCCACTGTTCCGTAAACACTGTTCACTGTTCTGTTATTTTCTCTGTTTCTCACGCGCTCTACACTGTGTATGTATAGCTCCTAATATGGGATTAGAGGTGAAGTTCCAGTGATCACAAAAAGGCAGTCACAGGCTCTTGGTGTGTAGCAGTTTTCAAAGTATCCTCGGTTAATGTGAAGCAATTGCAGATTCATCGGCTCTGTGTTTAAACCTCTGAACACTTGGAGTGAAGTCTGTTAATGATATGCCTTACATGCCGCTGACATTTTAAGATCCTTGCTGCTTTTGAAAAAGTGTGGGCACTAAAAATGTTCTTACTCCTAAGAATTGATTTCATACTCAACAGGAGCTTATGATGATTATTTCCCTCTGTGGGAATTATCCGTGGACAGCCACTTGGCTCAGATAAAGAATCTATCATGAGCTCTCTCCTGTAAAGAGTAAGATTTGTGCATTAGAACTAGCTGATGCTGAGTTTAATTCCTAGTCTCTTTTGTGATTCTAAACCATTTGTCAAAGCTCTACCTAGTGTGAATAGACTGATTAGGAAATGTATTCATCCTGTGACCTTGTCCACTCATTTATATCCCTTTAAAAAGTATCTCACCTGGAACTCAAAGCTCCCTAAGAATTCACAAGTTGTGACTATATTGTTCTCTTAGTCTATAAAACTCCATTTTTTCTTTGTATGAAATGTGGTATTGGGAGAGACTTTTGTTTTGATATGGTTGATTAAGCTTAACATTGTATCAGTTACTCTTATCATAAATTCATATTTTCTTTTGTTTTAAAGAACATGGAGATTGAATTGAAATGGATAGATAACAGTTTTCACAAGCTGGTATGACAGACAACATTCTGTTGGCTGATGATGAACAGCATTATAATTCTTAGTATGTTTTCATTGACTCTAACCTGTTAACACTTAGCTCCTGAGAACCCATTAAGCTGGACAAAGTTAATACTTACTAGGCCGACACTCTTATTACTATGCAGTCATAAATGAGAAATCAGTCTCATATTTGTTTGAAGATAGACAATAAGCTTCTGGCCATATGGATTATGACACAATGACTCTCTGAGTCATTGGAGTAATCTGAAATTTTGGTTTTGTGTAAGAAAACCATGTTTTCATATTTCTTGTGATACTGAGATATCTTGAATTTCTCACTGTCACACATTAAAATAACAAGATATCTCTGTCACGTATTACAATAACAAGTTTATTTCACATAATGAAAAAAATTTAAATGAAACATTGGCAAAAAAAAAACTGAACCATTGACTATAATACTTTGTCCGATACCTATTACATGGATTTGTTTATTCACTCACTCATTCATTCATTCTTCCCAACATTTTTTCCAACTGTGAATAAGAGAGACATAGCTCCTGCTCTTCTGGAGATTATATTCTGGGGGGTGAGGGGGACAAGATAAAATTTTAAAAGTAAGCAAGCAAATAAACAAGCAAATTAAAAAAAGTAGATAGTGAGAACTGTTGTAGAGAATTAGAATCTGCTCCAGTTGATTTTGTTGGGGTCATTTTAGACATGGCTACTAGGCATGGTCTCCCGGAAGAAGAGGCATTTGTTTGAGGGAACCCTGTAACTCTCTGGAGCAGAAGCATGGTGCTCCAGAAGATGCTACTGCTTTCAGGACCCAAATGTATGAGAGCCTGGAAGACTTGAAGGGAAAGAAGGCCTATATAATTGGCCATAGCAGGTGGGGAGAAAAACAGCAGAAAGTAAGTTCAGAGAGAAAGGCAGGTTCAGATCACATTGGGCTGTATAAGTTAAAATTAGTCACTTGGATTTAATTTCAATGAATGAAGAAGCCATTGGACTGCTTTGAATAATGGACTGATACTGCATATTTTTGAGAGAACATTATGGTCGATATATTATAAATAGTTCCCCATTTTTGGTGGAATTTTTCAAGAGTCTAAGAAATAGATCTCATATCTGATTCTTTGAGAAGTAGGCATGGTTTTATAAAGTTAATGAAGGTTTTCAGAAAGATAGTAATCTATTATTAGTGACTTTATTTTAGAATTAATTTGGTAATGTTAGTTTTATGCTGCAAATATGAATAGTAACGAAAAAATAGAATTCAACATTTTTCTTTCATGACCTATAAATCTAAGACCATATAGTTAGTAGCAAAAACAATTAAATATTTATTTGCCTTGGACAATCTAAAAAACATTCACTGTTGCAGATTATCAAAATGTTCATATCTTAGTGAATTGATGTCACATAAAGACATCTTAACTGAAGGCAAGATCGTGTAAAAGTGTTTCACTTTGATAGTTTCATCTAATTTTCAATAAATTCAAGGTTAAAAAAAGAAATGAGATCCAAATAGCAATAAAACAGGATCCATAACGCATGCGCTCCACTTTGTGAGATCATGCAATGAATATCATTAAATAATCCATTTCTTTCCTGATTGCTCATTTAATGGTGGAACCAGTGGGCTGATTATCACACGGGTATACCATATTGACAACAATTGAAGCAAATTAATATAGTGGAAAGAACACTGATTTGAGATTTAGAGCTCTCTATCTGCCTGTTTAACTAGAGAGTTGGGCAAACAACATGATGTGTGTGGAGTCAGTTTCCTAATCTACAAAATGAAAGGATTAGAGTAGGCAGTTTGATCCAAAGTGCTGGTCGAAGGACAAATGTCAGGCTGAACACATCAAAATCAATTCAAAACTTTAAATACCACTAATTCCCAGATTCCACACTCAGAAATAATTATTTATTATGTCTAGATTGGGGCTCAGGGACAGGCATTTTTACAAAGCAATCCAAGTGATTCTGATGTATAACTATCTTTTAGAACAGTTGAAATATACAATTCCTAAAAGATTCTCTCTTTTAAAAGAAAGAAAAGAAAACAGAACAACAAACCTTTAAATTCTGTATTTCTCTAAGCTGTCTCTAAATATCTTTCTATTATAAATTAGGCCACATTTATGGATTTGGTGCTCAGGCTCTTAAGGCTTTACTTTGGAAGTAAGCACATGTTCCTGTAGTTTAGTAGCATCCTGTGCAGATATTTAAACAATATCTCAAAAGATCGCCTTTCCCCTCCCAATAATTTGGAAAATGACCTTAAAATTTGCATGTGCTTTAGCCTAGCAGCTTCTTTCGAAGAATTGATCTTACATTGTGTTCAAAGATTTATGCATAAGGATATTCTTCACAATATATTTTGTGATAGAAATTAATTTAAAATATCATAGATACCCCAAACCAAGAAGTTGGTTAAAAGAATTTTGCTGAAGCAGTACAATATTATACTCTGCAGAGATTAAAAATTCTGTTCTAGAACTATATTTACTTTATTTTTTTTAAGTTTTATTTATTTATTTGACAGAGAGAGACACAGTGAGAGAGGGAACACAAGCAGGGGGAGTGGTAGAGAGAGAAGCAGGCTTCCTGCGGAGCAGGGAGCCTGATGTGAGGCTCGATCCCAGGACCCTGGGACCATGACCTGAGCTGAAGGCAGATGCTTAATGATTGAACCACCCAGGCACCCCTATATTTACTTTATTGACATGGAAAATATTCACTATATATTGTTTAGTAAAAGAAGGAGATTACTAAATGATTATTATCCTATGTTTGTAAACAAACAAAATACCAAAATAAAATCTCATATATTCAAGGGTGGGGGGGAGCCTTCTAATGCAAAATACCCCTCTATTGAGTTGTTATTTCTGTCTCTGAAGGGATGGCATTCTGGAAGATTATTTTGTGTTTTGTTTTGTTTAGATAGACATTTCTCTTCAAAATATGTTTGTTACTTTGTATTCTTTTACAAATCTCTTATATAGAGTGTGTAAGATTATATGGGGAGACAAGTAGCATGAAGACACTTTTTATTTTTAACCTAAAAATGTAAAGATCCTTTTTAAGATACTATGGAGCTGATGTTGGAGCTTCGAAGTACAGGAGATAATTTTGTCAAGGGAAAACTAGAGGATGTAAAACTCACAATCGGAAATTCATATGTGCGTAGGTCCTTTATTTTTCTATTGTTGACTTGAAGATATACATACTTAATAGTCAGTTTGGACCTGAGTAAGCCATGCATCACTGTGTGATGAATCTTTTTCATTCCCAGTCATCTTTTGTCAATAATTATTTAGCCCCAGTTTCATGATGTGATTTTAATGGAATTATATTTAAACAGCTGAAAATTAAATGGTTAATTATGTTCAGCTTCAGTTACAGTTATTAATTGATCCAAGCTTATTAACATGACACCTGAAGGGAACCAGTTACATAAAAATTGTAGGAAATATTACTTTGAGTATTACACTCATGTGAGCTAGCAACCTAGATGAATGTTTTTTATTAATTGTATAAGTTTCACAGCTTTTGGATTCACATGGAAACCTGGCATCTAGCCTTAATGCTTATGTCATAAAAAAGGACAGTAGAACACAAAAAGATAAATTAATGTTACAGGCTGGAGTAGTTTTCCATCTAAATTAGGTAGTATCTAATTATTTTCAAATTAGCTTATCTTTTTTTTCCATTTTCGATATATTATCACAAGCTCCTAGTTATCCATGCCAAAGATAAGTTTGAATCTCAAGAAAGACATTTTATAATAAATATATGCATCTTTTACAGATTCCAAGAAAATTATGACCCAGATTTAAGAATATACATATCTCTTTTTAAATTGATGATTTGTAGGGTCCAATCATCATGCTTGAATGTGTTAACCCCCCCTTACCTAATATGGTTTCTCCCTGGACTAGGCATTAAACAAGGCCCTTTGTGATCTCATCCACACCTCCCCCAACCTCCCCTCACCCTACTCTTTTGATGTGCCAAGTTCCTTCTCACACAAATCTCCCTTTTGCTTGCAATTCTCTATATCCCCAGTCTCTACTTGTCTAGTTTCTACTTCACTTTCAGGGTTCACCCTTACAGAATTCTCCTTCCAAATACTCTTTCAGTTATTATATCACCTGATTATTTTCCTTTATAATTCTATTATTTATACAGATATATTTATTTGATTAATATCTGACCTTTCCTCTAGATTATAAACTCTATGACATTGAGAACTATAAATTTTTATGTAATGCTCTATACCTAAAATCTAACACAGAACATGGCCGTTTGAAAGTGTCTTTTTATAATTTTTGTTTAATTTTTATATGTTTTCTGAAAGTGTTAATTAAATGTTCCTGAATGAATGAACTTCTCCCCTTTCCAATATTTTTAGTATTATGTTTTATCACCTTCTTTTTGGCTACCTGGACCATTACTACTCCTTTTCATTTATCTGGCACCCCTCCCCCCAGTTTGGTTAAATGACTAAACTCATTAGTCTTTATTTTACAAGTAAAATTTTGAAAGAACAAGATTGACTCCTTAAGTATATATATCACATTGGGTGCTTTCCCTTGGAGGGTAATAGATTTAGGTAAGAAACTAAAGATTTGAATTGTGGTCCTGTAATTTGACCAAGGATCTTGAGAAAGTCATTTAACTTCCATGAACATTAGTTTTCTGATTTATAAAATGGTTAAACAGTAGCATTTGCCCTCATTAAATCACAGTTATAAATGAGATATAGCATTTAAAAATGTTTTATAAATTTCACTTCATAGGAAAAGTCCAAATTGTATAGGAATTTTTTAGATCTCTAACTTTACCATATCATAAATATATTTAAAGAGTTGTAGTTTTCAATTACTTTAAGGCAAGTCCTTTAGTAAGATAGGAACGATGACATATCCAAACAGAAGTTTAGATGACAATAGAAAATATTCAGAACAGGGTTTCAGAAAACACGCCTGTATTTCTTCACAAACTGGCAACTTCTCCATACACACAAGAATCACATTCAGACATCAACTAAAATATAGATACACTTTCTCTTAGAAATAAGAGTGTGACACAATACTATTACTTAATTCAAATTACTCATTTTAACTCAGTGCTTTACATATATTAAAAGTATCCGTTTCTATTTGTCATTTCCCCATAAATCTCAAATATGAGAATATTATTGTCTCTACTATTTTAATGCAGTTCAATTAGAATTCTTTATAGATATTATAAATGATTCTTTAAAAAAATAAAGGCATGGATCTGTCAAGATGATTAAGTGGACATTTTTCCTAATGTTGTAGTTGAACCATAGACTCTTCCATTGATGTATACTTAATATCATGTAAGTTCTGAATACACTCTCATAGTAGGTGTAACTAGCTTCACCTGACTAATGAAGAGAGATTAGTATCTCTTTTATCATTTAGACATTAATGAACTTTCAGTCTTATACAACACAGTTACCCATTCATCTTTCTGAAAAAGATTAATTATTGTTTCACTTGCATCCTAAGTATTACTATGTTGTATAACAGGAGGAATCACACATTTTCTATTACAAAAATAAATAAGTGAACTAGACGCATGGAAAATAGAACCAAAATGATGGAGTCACAGGTTGCATTTAGCATTAAGTACAGTTTTTCAGTGACCTCTATGTATGCCATGATGAAGCTTTCCTATGCTCCTTGGGTCTTATGTGATCTAAATATTTTTGTCAAGGAAAACATCATTTACATGAACACTGCAGCCCCAAATATGACTGGTGCACAGCTTTGTCTTCCCGTGGTTCTCATGGCTCACACCTCTGTGTGCACTTGTTCATTATTTGACTCCTTCTACAGTGCTGAGTGTGCTCCCCAGGGCTCTGCTGTTCCATGCTGTATGGCTTTATAAGCTCAGATCCCATCCCTCAGATCACTTTCCAGGTAGCTAGAATTCAAGATAGACAGAAGGTTATTTGCTCTTTTAAAGTGTGTTTTTCAGGGTTACGTTGTACTACTTGGTAGTCTCTTGTTAAATATAACAGAAATACAACTTCCACCAATTTAAACCTAAAAGGGCTTTCCTTAGAAAAGTTTTGGTTCATAGTGTCACTGATCCAGTGCACAGAGAGGAAGCTGAGCCTACCACTAGCATTCAGACCCTTACACAATCTCTTTTTGCATCTCTCATATCTACCTTCTGGTGTCTGTCTGTCTCTTCCCATAAACTGACCTTCTTAGGCACCTTCTTCAAATTCATCCTACAGAGTGTCCCTCAGATAAAAAGGACTCACTGCCCAGTTTAGCTTCAGTTCTATCCATGTACCAGTCCACTGGGACATGTAAAAACATAGCCATTTGGACAGGAACTATAGAGGAGGAGTTCCCAAAGGAAGGAGATTCCTGTGAAGATAGACAATAGTTGCTCAACAAATGAATTATAATTCATTTGAAAAAAATGGATATTCCGGTAAAATATTAATACACTAACTTACTTTATCCCCTTGTTTAAAAAAACTTTTTAACTGGAAAAGATAATTTTTATATATATAATATCTTTGCCAAAAACTGCTATAGAAATTTTGTCACTATGAAGAATTAAGTATAGAGAACGGTACCTGCTTAAGATCTTTTAATCTCACCCATTTGGTCTTTTTACAGTGGATCATATGTTAGGAGTAGTCTCCTGTCAGAAGAATTTGAACATCACAGAGGATTTTCAAAGTGAGAATCAATGAGTAATAAAGAAATGAAAGATTTCTAGAAGGTTTTAAAAAAATATGGTAACATTTTCCAGTATGAAAGAATGTAAGAACTTCCAAGTAAGAGAAAATCAGTTTGCAAGGTAGAGTTGGTTTTTTCCTTCAGGTGTTATTTATTGGTTTTTCTCTCCTCAAATTTTCTTTAGGTCATCGGAGATAACAGATGTTCAGGAAATGTATCTTTATATCCATGCATTTACAAAGAAAACTTTTTTTAAAAGCATTTTTTCCCTCTTAAACTTTTTTTTTCCTTATTTTAATCTGATGATGAGACAGCATGGTGATATGTCCATTTTCTCCATGTGATACACACATTTGTTCTATGGGAAAATATGGTCTACTCCTAATTTCATTTTCATTTCCTAAATAAGAAGACCCATTAAAAAGCCGACATCTGGTTTAGAAAGCACTTAAAGCTGTAGCTCCCAAGGAGTACTTTCCTTCCTCTTTAAATATGTATGAACGGTTGTTTTGGTAATCTACTTCACCCTGTCAAAATAGAATCAAATAGAATGTATGTGTGACCTCTTCTCCTTCTACCCTGGGAAAATGATTTCCAAGATCATTGAGGTGTACAATACACTGAAACCTTCACTTGCTGTTTTATTCACCTTCAAAGCTCTTACATTACACAAGCTGGAAGTTTAGGTGAATTTATTAATAGCTGTACTGTTTTACTAAAATGATGGATCTGTGAGCTTTTAATAGCTCAACTATAAAGAATAAAATTTCAGCTTTCAAACAGATAGGCCTGGAAAAGAATTTCAGAATATTTCTACCTTTGTTGATATTTTATATTGGAAAGGGTTCCAGTTTTTAAAAACTGTTACAGCAGTTCTAGGTACAAAGTATTCATATTTAATGGATACAGAGGCTAAATATTGTTAACTTGCTTTCCTAAGAGAAGGGAACAACTAAGGGAGTTGAGCTAACATTTTTTTCATGTGATGCATAGTTGGTGTCCGTTTCCTTCTTTGAGGTTTAGACCCACATTCTCCAAAATTGTGCCCTGCAGAATACTGATCACCCATACCTGCCTACGCTGTTCTCTCTTGCATGGCAAAAGGGTTACAGTCAGATGCTACCCACTCTACCTTCTCCTGTCAACTCATGCTTGTCCATTACAGTCTCTGCACAGTTGTAGTAAAGATAACCTGTGCTATATTGGTTCAGCTGAATTGCCCGGATGTATTTAACTTTCGAACATTAAAAACAAAAGAACAGAAAAATCACTTTGGGAGACTGTGACATAGACTATGTTTATTTGCAGATCCTATTAGAAGTTAGTACAATGCTTTATGAAGTCCAGAAGAGAAATAAAACCTCTTTTTATTCTTCTTCCTACTAGTTTTGTTTGTCAACTTCAGTGTGATTGTATCAAGCTGATGTGGTTAGCTTAGAATTTTGTTTTGTTAATGTTCTGTGAATTGCTGGGTTTGCCATAGCAGTGGCACCTTCAGTGCTGTTCAAATGCTTTAAAGTAGTTAAATACATACTTTTGCTATTGGAATGAATTTACAAGTTATGTCCTTCTAAATTTGTGTAAATCAGGCTGTGCTACTTTCGTGTTTTAAAATGGTCTGTCGTAATCAGAGTGCTTCTAACCTATGATCAGTGCTTCTAACCTATGATCAGTAGCAGCATCTTTCTGACTTCTACTTGTAAGTCATATTCTCTAACACTGTTTACTAACATGTTTTCAACCAATGTGAAGACAGCTCTTTCACTAGAGGAAAGCAAAAGGACCTGGCACAAATATCTGAATTTACTTATCATATCGTCCAAATCCAAGGATAATGGATAGTGTTTTTTACAAACCACCAAAGCTTGAAAACCTGAGCTGGAAAGATTGCTTAATTAAGTAAAAAAAGGTAATATAGGCTGGCTTAGGGAAAAGATATCTGGCTAATTTAAGATTATGCAAAATGGTGTCTTGGCTTACCCATTTGCAAAGAAATTCTTATTGCCTTAAAAAATGCATTCATAAAATACAGAAAGCAGCATTTAATATTCTTGGGACTTACTGTCTTTCAGTGCTTCATTGCTATCACTATGGATATTAATAATCATTGTACCTACTGTAATAGTTGAATTAAATCTATGTTAATTCTAGAGCTTATCCTAAAGTTTGTTTTACTGTTTAACCAATATTTTTTTGGGGGGGAGAGTTTATTTTTTAAACTAAACCCACAAGTTTATTTATTAGTTATACTTTTCTCCTAAAATAATAGAAAAGGTTATAGTCTGAGAAAAGGTAGGAGAATCCATTTGAAATTCTTGATTATGTGGGTTCAAGATAAGACACACTTATTTAGACATTTCTACCTAGAGAAGATTCCTGATAGTGGACTACAAGATTAATAAATACCATTTGGTTGGTAAGTTTCCATCAAATATAGAAAATGTTTAAGCTTAGATACAGATTTAACATAAATGGCCTAATTTATCATTATAGGGTCTTTTTTTTGCATTTTTTATTAAAATTTTCAAACATATACAGAATTATAGAAAATAGCATAATGATCTGATGACATACAACCATGACCTAGATTCTACTATAACTAATATTTTGCTGCAATTTTATCTATTCTGAAGTATATGAAAGCATTTCACTTCACTACAAGATATTTCAGTAGGCATTTCACAAAATATATATAGACTTTTCCTCACAAAATTAATGAAATTTATTGTCAGTATTTTTTTAATGAAAGATATAGAATAAATTGGCCTCTAGGCTCATATTATTTCATTCTATTGCAAACAAAGAGTGGATTTTTTACAAGGATATTTCCTCATATTTTGCTTTCATTAATGGATTCTAATTCAGTCAATTTTGCATAATTTGTAATCATGAAAAATCCCCTTTTTATTCTTTCTGAGAGCCTTTGGATTTTATTGCTCAGAGGAAACTCATCTTCAACAATATACTCAGGTTAAGTGAAGTCCTGTTATTTTTTTTCTCTTTTGTTCTTCAAAGTGCAATTTCTTTAATATACTTGCAGCCATGCATTACCAGGCAACCTTTTTTTTTAAATAAATTCCATAATAAATTAAATAAAGCTCTGTGTGGGTCATTTTTGATTAACCTGATTTTTAAAAAATGATATAGTAAAGAGATAGCAGAATACTATGTGCGCTAAAATCAATTACGAGCATATTCACCATCAAGTGATTGTGTGGAATAGTGTATTAAAATGCACTTAATAATATAAAAAATGCCTCTTTCATTGAAGCTGAGTTCACATTGTAAGCTTATAATAGTATTTAAAAAGCTGTAAACATTTAAACAAAATCCTTCACATTCAGCCAGAAATATAATTTTAAAGATTTTATTTATTTATTTGACAGAGACACAGTGAGAGAGGGAACACAAGCAGGGGGAGTGGGAGAGGGAGAAGCAGGCTTCCCGCGGAGCAGGGAGCCCGATGTGGGGCTCGATCCCAGGACCCTGGGATCATGACCTGACCCAAAGGTAGACGCTTAATGACCGAGCCACCCAGGCGCCCCAGAAATTAATTTCTATGTGAGATTTGATGCTATGCAAGTTTCAGGATCACAGGAAGATATTCATTGATTATTTAATTTAGGACAGTATTTCTTGTTAAGTTGAGATTTTAGGGAGAAATATTTTAATTAGAGTGGAGTTATGTATCGGGAAACTCAGTTAAACGTTGTCCTTATCACCTGGAGAATTACTGAAATGAAAATTTGGAAATACAGTTCTCCTCTATTATTTGCAAGAAATAATGTAACATGAATCCTTTTTTTTTTATTTTAGGAATGTTATATTCACAAAAATATTGAGCTATGTTGAAATTACACAAACAACAAACATTAAATTAAAGCTCTTTTGACTGAAATAATATAACTTATTTTTTGTTATGAAACAAAGAAACAGCAAGAAATTATTATCCTAGGAAAACAAGATGACCCTATTAGGACTACACAAACATGTTCTTTCTTTCTTCTTTTTTAACCAGTTTAATGTTTTTTCTTTAATTTTCACATGAGACTATACAATTTTGGATTTCAACTGGTGGCAGTTTTTCTCATTCCTCATTTCCTTACTTTGTCCCCTGTTACCTTCTCCTTTCTCTTCTTTCCCCTCTTTCTGTCACACTGACACAGCTCAGACCTGCTGTGAATCTTGTTGCCTGCACTAAAATGCTCATAGGAGGAAGAATGGAAGTATCAGCTGAGATAAATCTGCCTTATTTTGACCCCTCGTATGGTCTCTATTGACAGGGACAAGGTCACTCAGTTCAAAATGAGTGGTGCTGACAAAGTTGATTTTTCTTAGAAGCTTGAATTGTGATGCCAGTGTAAATGTAATTTTATTTAATTAATTCTTGACCTTTTATACAATGAAAAAAGTTTCACCTTAAAAGCAAATTTGTTTTTTATGAAAAGGGTTTTAGGCTTATAATTGCATTTTTATGTTAGTGGAAAACACAGGTTCTGTATTTCTTTTTTGTAGTCGACAAAAGTAATCTTTCTTGATGAAGTATTTTAATTACCCCAAAATATAAGTAAAAAAGAAATAAAATTAAGAAATGTTGACAAAAAATGGCATCTCAGTTATCATAATCCTGTTTAAAAAACAACAAATGTGTCTTTTAAAATATTTATATAAAATTCAGACATAACAACTTTGTCAAATTGCCTTATATCCCTGATTCCATTTAGTGCAGTCAAGAAAAATACTTAAAATATATTATTTTTCTGTTAATGGGTTTGAACAAGATTTTTCAAAAGGTTATTATTGGAAAGAGTTTACTATGATACATTTTGACTTCTCAAATAGGATTCTGGTGGAATCATTAGAAATTTGATTCCTTTGTATTGCTATTGAACAGATACTCCAGCACAGCCCATTTTTTTCTTTTTTTCTTTCTTTTTTAATTTTATTATGTTATGTTAATCACCATACATTACATCATTAGTTTCTGATGTAGTGTTTCATGATTCATTGTTTGTGTATAACACCCAGTGCTCCATTCAATACGTGCCCTCTTTAATACTCATCACCAGGCTAACCGATCCCCCACCCCCCCTCCCATTTCTAAGAAAAGAACAAATTAAGGTAACATATAACAGAGAGTTGAATTTTTGTGAACATAGTTCTCTTCTTTAGAATTGCACTCAGTAACTCTTCCCGAGCTAGTGTCTACATGTACAAACTAGTTTGTATGTGATGGGTTTGACTGACAGGTTGGATCAAGTTGAGGTGGGGTATTGGGGTGGACAGGGGAGAGGAAACAGGTTATATTGTCTGCTCAAATCAATCAACTAACTTGATTGTTCTTTCAACTGCCTTACCTTGACTGTCAAGTCAGTCAAAATAGTGGAACTAGTTTTTGCATGTATGAAGAGCTTTATTTTATAAACTCTATTACCTCACTCTTGCAAACGCAGACATAACAAATATGTCAGGCCTCGTGTTGAAAACTATACACAAATGTTACTGAGTGTGGATGCGTGGAGGAGAGAAACCAGGCTGAAGTTAAATCCAACACGGTATTTTCCTAATATTTGACATTATTTGACAAACTCAAATAATATGTTAAACACACAATTAAAATGCTTCTTTACAACACCATTCGATATTTTCTCTGCATTATTGGAGGCAAACTAGGAAAAATCCCAGGATTTTATCAAGGGTTTGAATTAAATAGTTAGGAGAGTAGATACTGTAATTCACACACACGCAGAAACATACATATACACACATTTTTAAAATTTTAATTAAAGGGCGCCTGGGTGGCTCAGTTGGTTAAGCGACTGCCTTCGGCTCAGGTCATGATCCCGGAGTCCCGGGATCGAGTCCCACATCGGGCTCCCTGCTCGGCAGGGAGTCTGCTCCTCCCTCTGACCCTCTTCCCTCTCGTGCTCTCTATCTCTCATTCTCTCTCTCTCAAATAAATAAATAAAATCTTTAAAAAAAAAATAAAATAAAAATAAAATAAAATTTTAATTAAAAATAAAATCTTAATGAAACCCAGACAGAAACATTGAACTGATCCAGTAAAAGACTTAATTATTTATGATCTCTTGAAGAGGTTACTCTGTTGAAATCTCTAGTCCAGGTTAAGCTCATTAAGTCACCAAACTAGGGGGTAGGACACAAACTTTAAAATAGATGGACGACTCAATTGTAGTCCTCATGCAATTTACCTATGTGGCTCAATATAAATTCAGTCGGCTAGGTTCATCTGGCATGTTTTGTTGCTAAGATCGCTGCTAAACCAATGAAATGAATCGCTAAGAAACTATTTTCACATTTAGAACTGATGTGATTTCTAAGTCTTTAGCATAGTTTCTGTAACATATTTCTCTCAAATGACACATAATGACATAAACACACCGCTTGGTTATTGAGGTGTGTGTGGGTGTTTGCGTTTGTGTGTATATGTGTATGTATGATTCAGTACTGAACTTTATAATGTAGCTTTATGTAGTTTGAGATTGCTTTATATACATTTCTAATTTGCTTTTCAGGAACATCCCCAGAGATAAGCATCATATGTGTTAGTCAAGCTTTTAGATAAAAAAAACTGAGGCTTGGGAAAAAGTTAAGTGAGTGGGCCAAGTTGGATGAGCTCATGAGTGGTGTACATGTGGAGAGTCCATTGTTTGTAGGGTATGCCATGTTTCCCTAGAGCTGCATATCTTTGTTTCCTTTAGGTGATGTAGATTTCAACCTACTGGAATCAGAAAGTTTTTATTTTTCCTAACAACTTATATTCAAAATTCCCTCTGTGATAAAAGTTAGATCAATTTTTTACTTCAGAGTTTTGTACAATAATAAAAATTGTTTAATCTGGTTGTTTTAGGTTTGATGGTAAAAAGTATATGGTGATTTATGTAAAAGTAAAATTAATTTTTTAAAAAAGTAAAATTATTGTATTATCTGGTTTATAAAAACCTTGAGCCTTATTAAGTGATTTTTCCCCTCGTGCTGGGAAATACATGTTTTGGAAGTGTCAGAGAATACTTAAGGTTGTTAAGTCATTCATGTTAGGCTACTTTTTAAAATAAAACAACAACAATAATAATAGGAACAGAAGTTACTCTATAAATGTAATGTTAACATAGACTTCTTTGAGGGCAAAAGTGAATGCAATGGGTTCTGTCAAAGATAACGAGAAGAGAAAATTAATTGTATATTAATACTAGAATTGGATATATGTGGCTATATCAAGCGGAGACCTAGTTATTAGAGTACATTAATTTTACATTAGTTTACTTTTCTGTTAGGATCCTTCAAGGAAATCTTTAAGTTACCTGGAAACTGGTTTCTTTTCTTTTTCAAATTGTCTTAATGAAAGAACTGGAAGGTTGGTTGCTACATAAAGTACAGAGAAACTCAAGTTTCTCTAAAACACAGGTCATTTTTTAAATCAAGAGCAAAACATTAAATAGTTGATTGGTAGAGAATATTTCAAACAACAATTTCTGGTTTTCCTTAAAAGTGGACTTTTTTTAATGCAAAATTATTCTTCGATTAACCTTTTGGTGAATCATTAACATAGGTAGGCATTTAGGTTCTTTATTTTGATTTAATGTTTTATTTTGGGCATGTTTCTAAAATGTTTACTCAAAATGTAGTTTAATTTTCAGTTAATAAAAGAAAATAATTTGTGTGATTAAACATGGGTGTTTGGAAGGTTTGAAAAAAATTGCTTTATTTAAAATTGTGAGTTATTATCTCACTAGTTCAGAATGATCACAAAAGTTTTTGGTATGAGCCTTACGGTAAAGCAAAAAACCTCACATTTAAAAGGAGGATGTGTAGATAAATGCTAGGACCCCAGATCAGATTCTCCTCTTCTTTATTAGGTCTTTTAATGCTATGCCCAACTCTGTTGTTTGAGTTTGTAAAAATCTTACCTCCTGCTTTCCAAAGAAAATAGAGGTAGTCATACTAGAATCTTTGATCTCTTTTTACTTATAAATTCTTAATATGTTATTTAAAATGTTTCACTTTCCTTACAGTTTCAAAGATAGACACTTCCACTCTTTCCCAGTCTGAACCCCTGAACTGGTGTTTTATTTCTTAGATTGTTACCCTTTTCTGGAATGTTATTTTGTCCCCTATGGCTCTCTTATAATTCTATTTGTTTTTCTCCAGTGGTTCTTTGTCCCCACTCTATCTGTTGAGCACCACTTGTAGAAGTGGATTATCCCAGTTCTCTAGTCTTACAATCTAGTCTCTATTCTCATGGCTCTGCTGAAACTATCCCTTCTGAAGTCTTTAATGCTTTACCCAGTCCTTGTTCTCTGTAGCCTTCACATTATTGACCACTTGATCCCCTTGAATATTTCTTTCCTTGAATTCAGTAATATTGTACTGCCTTGGTTATCTTCCTATCTTCAATCTTGTTGTGTTGTTCCTTCTTTTTCAAATTCATTGATTTTTCTTTTAGTCACTATTTATTGCATACATACTAGGAGTCACAGGATGTTAGAGAAACTGGAGATACACAAGTTAGTAAGAAAGAAAATGTGCCAGCTACCATGGAGCTGCATGCTTGTGGAAAGAGAGGGAAAAAAAATGAATTAAGAAACATTTAAATAATATAGTTTAAAATGGTGATTAAATCCTATGGGAAAATATAATAAAGCAATGGTGTATAGACTTAACTGGATCAGAGGCAGCTATTTACCTGGCATGGTCAAGACTGAACTCTCTTAGTGGGTGATATTTGAACTGAGACTCAAAGAGAGGCTGTTTGGGGCATCTGGGTGGCTCACTTGGTTAAGCGTCTGCCTTTGGCTCAGGTCATGATCTCAGGATCCTTGGATCTAGTCCTGCATCAGGCTCCCTGCTTAGAGGGGAGCCTGCTTCTCCCTCTCTCCCCCCCGAAAGACACTCATGCTCGTTGTCTCTCAAATAAATAAATAAAATCTTAAAAAAATAAAAAAAAAGAGAAGCTGTGCTACAAAAATCAAAGTGAGAAAAATTCTGGAAGAGGAAAGAATAAGTGGAAAGCTTCAGATACAAGAATGATGAATCTGGTAAGAACAGTTCCCAAGTTGTGTTGTTAAGTAGATCAAGGCAATGGAAAATGAAAAGATGGAGACAATGAGTATAATTTCTTTCCAAAAGTTGGCTCTGAAGGATAATGGACATAGGAAACTTCCTAAAATGGAGGTGCGATGGCATACATGTATCCTACAGGGAATGATCCAGGACTGATGGAGAAATTGATGGTGTGGGAGGTGGTGTCCATGGTAGGTGAATATCCCTGCTCCAACTGGCATACTTGTCAATCTTCTACAGCCTCATAGTTAACTCTCTTTGTTAAGTTACTATACATCCTGCTTTCTTCCTACACATTCGTACTGGATTCTATTTCACATTAGTGGGACCACCATTCTCCTGTTTTTGTTTTGTTTTGTTTTGTTTTGTTTTTGTTTTTTGTTTTTGTTTTCTGATCCAAGTTCTATAAGGATATTTGATTATTTCCCTTCTTTCAGTATTTGGTCAAGATCCCTTTTCTTTGCTACCTACAAGTACTCAGTAGCCAAGGCCTTTGTCATTTATGTCACATCTATCTCCTTTTCCTATTAGTACTGCCACTTACCTGGTTCAAGCTGTCATTACCCCTGGCCTGGGCTATTGTACAAATGTTCCTGTCTTCTTCTGGACTTCATTCCTCCAGTCCATTTATATACTGATGGCAGATTTCTTCATCAGAAGGCTTCACCAACTTCAAATTAGCTGGAGACTCATTTCCATTGAGTCAATTGCTACATTTGACTGGTTCTCTTTTTTTACAAGTATCTGGAATCACTCTTTTCTCTGTCTTCTCTGCCATTGTCCAAGTTTAGGACTCACAAGACAGTCAAGTTTTCATCACATAGCATCCACACCCTTATGTAAATTTCCCTGTACCCAACCTTTCCAGCCTGGTCTCTGCATTTCACTTTCTCCACTGTAAGTCTATTCACATGGAATGCCTGCTCTTCCTCCACATATTTCTTGTACTTATCTGTCTCCTTGTCTTTGTACTTACTCTCCACTTCTTTTCCCATCAAAACACCTCTTTCGGCAATCAGATATATTCTGTCCTTATTGACTTTACAAGATTTCTAATTTTTTCCCCTCAATCATATGTATGTCTATGATTTCCAGTAGATTGCAAACTCAAAATATTTCTTACTATTCTTTATTTGGCCCATGAGCCCGCTTTCCAGCATTTAGTGCAATACTCGAGTGTCTGTTGATTTCAATTGCTTCACCATTTTCAAAATACTTCTGGGTTTATGCCACCATAGTATATAATTTTCAAATTATGTATTATTCCTTTAATACAAGCAATATTTTTATTTACTAGCAGCAGTTGCTTCTGACACGTACTATACACCTTCTAAATTCAAGTTACTGTGTTTGAGGCTGGTGCCTGTAATATAAGAAACCAACCAAATATAAAGAAGTAGAATATATTTTCTGCACTTATGTGGGAAATCTAAAAGGAAAAAATGTCTACAACAAGGTCATATAATAGTTTTACTTATCTTCATGGCCAGTTTTGATCTCTGCATAGCTAATCTGATTGATTGCTGTCTCATCAATTAATACATCTGAAAATTCCAAGTCAATAGTATCATGCATAGTCCAGTAATGCCAATGAAATGAAACCCATTTGTGTTGTATTTGGAAGGTGATTTAAATAATGTGAAAAAGTAATTCTTGCTTTATTTTCTTCGGTAGTTCTGTGGGGCTATAGGTAACTTATGTGAAGCAGTTATGCATTGGTAAAGGCATTGTGATTTACAAGAGCACACTATTACGCCCTGGTGTCAGAGGACAAAGGCAACAGCTGTTTCGTGGGCCTTCTGTGTTACAGAAGAAGAGAAACACTGCTTGTCATTATATGCAAAAGAACATGATCCAGTGCATGGAATTGGCCATATTAGGGTCTAGAAATTAATGGGAATTTCACTGTATTTCAAATTTTAGTATAATACTGGTATAACACTTTTGAATTGCTATGTCATGTAATGTATAAACTTTATTATGTTAAATAATATTTCAGAATTGTACCCAAGTTGTAACTGTTTATATGGATTTTTATGTTTTAAATTAATATTATATATAATCAGATGCTTATATTAAATTCAGAAAAGAAAATGTGAGCAAATTGATTCTCATTATTTAATTTAAATCTGTTTTTTTTTCCTCAAGAAAAATAACACTTAAAGGAAACTAAAACTCATTTGGTTCTTAACATCTATATACAAGACAAGATACAAGTTAGTGAATCCTCTTAGCATATACATACAGGTATGTTAATTCTTGCACAATTTAAAAATATGCAGACTGTATTTGTGTTTCTGTTTCAAAAAAAATTAAAAAGAACCTTGGGATTTATAAATATTCCTGAAGAAAGTCCTTGTATATTATAGTAAAATTCATTCTGAATTTGGCATTTGCTCCTTTCAGCCTAACTACGGAGAGGACCATTAGCTTTCTTGCAGCTTTGGGACCTTGGGCTTTTGCCTTTGGAAATTAAATATTTAATATTGCTTTGTCTGGGCTGGCTTTGAACAGGATCCTTCCTTCATTCCAAGGCAATGTCAAAATTCATAGAAGAGCAACAACTCATATTGTCTACTGAAATCAAACCTGACTCCTCTCCCCTCCCTTCTCCCACTTCTGCCCTTGGGATTGTGACATCATTACCATCTCAGAAACCCTAGGGTGGTTGTTCATGTTAAAATGAAGTGAGATTAGGGTTCTAGGAGAGAGCAGTCAAATATTTGAGTACTAATCATGCCTGGATGTCTGTTATTACTTTTCCGACAGTGGAATTCTTTTGGCTTCAAGAATGATATTGCAGTCATTTCATGTGAATGTGGACAGAGAATAATACAATTAGGTGAATCAGAGAGACAATCCGCTTTTTAGAGCATTCTTTGAAATGAAAGAATGCATCTATTTAAAGGTTATCTAGCATATGAAAGGGACATTTATCCCCCAAGGAGAAAAGGAAACTACTTAGAAGGAATAGACTTTTATTATTTTTCAATTAAATGTTACAATCTCTTTATCATTTTTTCTTTTGTAATTTTCATGTTGACCTATGTAAGTGCTTTGTTCGTGTAACACTCGCTCTTCTGGGCAAGTCATCAGATGGGATGAGTTTATTGAAAAAGAAACAGAATTAAAAATTCAATGACAAAGGTTCAAATAGTGTCTGTTTAGAGCTTATCTTCTCAGTGTCAGGGCTTTCATGGTTATTGGTTAGGGACTTTTGGGATTGGTTCCTTGATGCTCAGGAGGATGATGTCAACATCAAGGGAAGAAGTGACCTTACTTTAATTCTTGGGGTTTCTGATGATTGCTTGTATTTAAGCATTGCGGCTGTATATTTTTTTCAATGTACATTTAAAAGTTATGCATTTGTGTGATTGAAGTATTTGAATTAAAAAAGACAAAATAGTTCAATCAGGAAAAATGGAAAGAGCTGTTATTGTAAGCCTTCCCTCCCCCCAAAAAAATGACCACTGGAAAAACAATGACTTTATATCACATTTGGGTAGATTTTATAATCTATTATAGTATTTAAATAAGCTTCATTAAAATATACAATATATTTAGGAGAAAAATGTAATGCATAAAAGTGATGATTAGACCTGAAAAATAAAATAGTGTAAATACTAATTTTTAATCTCTAAAAATGAAAAAAATGTTATATGACCTGAAAGGTTTTATCTAGCTCAGGTCTCCTAAATTCGATAATATGAGAGAAAAAGCCAGTAATGGTGTGAGTAGAATTTACCTATAAAATATGAACTTGAACTAATAATTCTTTTATACATTTTTTAAATTCAGTACTCAAAATTGTGATATTATGTATCAGCAAAAGAATCAATTCAATTATATATTAAACAGAAAGTTCCAGAGATTTAAGAATATTTCTTAAAACATTTCTATCTTGGGGTGCCTGGGTGGCTCAGTTGGTTAAGCGACTGCCTTCGGCTCAGGTCATGATCCTGGAGTCCCGGGATCGAGTCCCACATCGGGCTTCCTGCTCAGCAGGGAGTCTGCTTCTCCCTCTGACCCTCTTCCCTCTCGTGCTTTCTATCTCTCATTCTCTCTCTCTCTCAAATAAATAAATAAAATCTTTAAAAAAAAAAACATTTCTATCTTTCTGCCAAAATTAAAATGTGATTCAAAAACATTCATTTGGATAGTTAACCTTTCTGCTAGAAAAATCTGGTACTAGCATTCAATTCCTTTTGATACCACTTGCCCCTGAAAGCAAAGTCCATATCACTACCTGCTGCTTCCCATTTGGCCATTTTTGTTGAGAATACTTATGGCTTAAGAATTTATTTTAGTGATCTTTTAAAATTAAAATAAATTTGAATGAAAAATTATTTCAATGAAGAACATGTACTATATTTCCAAATATTTATTTTAATTATAATCTCAGCTATAATTTTTTATCCAATTTTCTTTCCAGAGACATATTTCATTTAGTAGACTAAAGATACTTTTCTGTTACTCATTATGATCACATTTTTCATCTCTTTCTAAAACAAGAACTTGTTTAAATTTGGACCTTTTTAGGCAAATAGGCCTGCTTGGAGATCAACAAATACTTTCTGCTAGAAAGTGTTCAATATCTACTATGTATAATGCAGAAGTATCCTAGTGACATAGAACTTTATACTGGAATAATATCATTTTCTCTTCTACTGCAGATAGAAGAGGTAGCTGATATCTTGAGAAGTATATAGTGTGTTGATTAAAATTTTATATTTTTTACAGACTTCAGAAAATATTCATATTTCTAATGAAGTTGGGAATACTACTGTACTCAGAACAGGGATATGAGAACAAAATAAATGTGTTTAGGGAAACTGTCGACTATATATAGCAGCCTAGACCTCACATAAAATTGTAAACAAACAAACAAAACACAACTATAAATGAACATTAGATTCTAATAATTTTACGTTTCAGCTACAACTCTATTTAGAAATTTTCTTTGATTTTTCTTTGTGTCTGATGATTAGCCTAGAGGTCAGGGATGATTGGCAGGTATAACAATTCAAATGAAAATATTTCACAAACTCTACAGAGGCATCCCTTGATAAGCAGTTTTGATGAATGAATAAATAAAATGCTTCTATTTTATGCAGAAATCTCTGTAATTTGTACATATTTGAGCATTTGTGCATCAACTGGCCTTTTGCAGACAGATATGGTCACTAAACGTTTTACTGGTTTTCATAAGAGTAATAATCAAATATCAAAGATGGGATGAAGTGAATTATTCAAAAAGTTCTACATATGTTTAAGTCAAATTTGAACTCTGTAACAACACCCTCTAAATCTGGTGAAATAGAAACACTTGTGAAAAATTACACTTTTTTTTTTTTGGAGTGGTACAAACAGGTTAATGATCTCATCTTCCTATTTCTAACTTTGACTCACACCATAAAAGTGTGAGTCAAAATGCACAAATCAAAAAGTAAAACGATTATTGTAAGAAAACAAATTTTATTTCAGTTTTCTTGTTTCCTTCCAATTCAACTTGTGCTACTGAAAGAGAGCACTATTTTCAGTAAAACTTTCTATTTTAAATGCCTTTCTATAATTCCTCTACCTGACAGGAATGATGCTAATAAATAAAAACAATAAGCACTATCCATTTGACTTTCATAAGATTAGAGGTAAATCATTATGGATCCCAATCGACAGAGGAGAAAATGGGGGTACAGACAAGTTAAGTCAGGTGGCAGGCTCACACAGGAAATAAATAGTGGCTATGCTCCTATAAAATCATCCATCTTCTGACCTCTAATTCAGGGCTCTCGACAACTGCAGTGTGATTAATCAATACCAGGAAGCAAACTAAGTATCAAGAAAAGATCATCCATTTGTATCAGTCTTCCCTTTATGTGATTAGAATCTAAAATACCAAGTGCATAAGGAATCAAAAGTTGAAAGCTTTGCCTCTTTTAGTGACAATTGAGCAGTCTTTTCTTTATTATTATCAGCAGATGTAACGATAAACACAGACATGTACCACGCCCAAATCTGTGAACTTTTTTGTAGATATTTTGCTAACGTATGGAAAATAAACTCTTTTAGCAACTTATTTTGATTTTCTTGTATTTTTATACTAAGAGAACCCTCAAATACGTGCTGAAATATGTATTGCCTTATGGATTGCAGTTGGCAGGGGCTGTCAAGTGTTAGAGATTCACACATTGCAAGTAAGATTGGATACATTTATATTTATGTCAGAAAAAAAAAGAAAGAAAATGGTTACTTAAAATGTAACCAAAAGGCAAAATCTTGGCATTTGGCCAGAGAGATGGCCACATCCTTCCCGGTCAAGGCTCCTTTTTCTAGAACTTGGTTTTCTAATCAAAGTTTTAGCAAGCAAAAAAAAAAAAAAATTTTTTTGTGAGATATATTCTGCTTTACCATCTTTGACTGAAAGGAAAAGATAATTATTTAGACAAAGCAATTTAAATCTAAGGTGTTGTAAGTTTTTTAGTAGGGAAGCAAACACTCCCTCGATGCTGTTGTTATCTAGAATATATTCTCTTTCTGCAGTTTACTGAAATAATTTCTCCAGTGTGTGGGAAGTTCATATGCATCCAGCTTTGCTATAGATATGACATTGTATCAACAGTGACACGACTTGTTTACAAGAGGGTGGTATAAACAGCAAATGTTCTTCCTTAAAACAGCTTTCTTGTTGAATTTCAACAGAAAAGTAGAATAAATGTAGAAGGAAGAACAGAAGGGGATAATCTTTAACATGTAGAGTAAATTCTAAGACAGAGGAGAGAGCAGCTGATGGTATCTTTATGTGTTTGCCTTTAAAAAAATATTATTATAATATTATTACCAAGTCTACTACCTTCTTTAATGAAGGATGTTGAAATTATATGCAGTTTTCAATGTGGAAGCTAATATATGGCTTATTGTAGTAGGCCTTAATATTTCAAGATATGGACTGGCTTCAGATTAATTAGGTGAAAGTAAAAACATAAAATGGGGGAGAGAATGAGAACCCTAATACCTCCTCTGACCTGGTTTAGTCAACTTTCTGATGTAGGATGTTGCAGTAGACACTCCCTGAAGGAATTCTAGCTATAGCAAAAGCTCCTCTCATCTTTTTGATCATCATCTCATCTTTTTGAAAAGAACTTATTTCTTTTCCTACAAATAGAAATGATTTGTACAACACATTTCAGATCCTACCTTATCATATTGAAAAATATTAATTTATTTCTTACATGAGAAGTATTATTTAGCACAATAGAACCAGATACAAATAAAATAAGCTAAATTTTAGTCCGTTCATTCATCATTGGAATTATCATTGCTAGCTGGTACGCAGGTACTGACCTACATGATTATAATTCCTAGGGTTGAGGAGCCTAAAGAGAATCTATAGGAATACCCTGGCTTGGAGGGAAAGTACTCTGCCAGAGTTCTCTGGAGCTGGGCATGAAGGCTATTTCGGTTCTTCAGATGTTAGCCCATAAGAGAACATCATCAGGGTAAAATGGAGTAAATATTCTGGATACAATATCTTGGCTTTGCTAGTCCAGTTTCTGCCAGGTTCCTTGGAAGATGCCTTTGTGCTTCGTGACACTGTGGAGTAATTGAATGTGCATAGTACATGGCTTTTGTTATTAACATACTTGAGCTTGAACTCCAGCACTGTCACTTTTTGGCAGTTGGGTGGCCTTTCCCACACGATTTAACCTCCCTGAATCTCTGTGTTCTGATTTATAACACCAGGTTAATATTGCTTCCTCTAGGAATGTTTTAATATTAATGCATTAAAAAGTAAATATCAAAACTATGAGATATCACCTCACACCTGTCAGAATGGCCAAAGGTGTTGGCAAGGATGTAGAGAAGGGGGAACCCTCTTGCACTTTTGGTGGGAATGCAGACTGGTGCAGCCACTCTGGAAAACAGCATGGAGGTTCCTCAAAAAGATAAAAATAGAACTACATTACAATCCAGCAATTGTACTACTAGGTTTTTATCCAAAGAATACAAAAATACTAATTCGAAGGGATATGAGTACCCCAGTGTTTATAGCAGCGTTATCTACAATAGCCAAATTATGGAAACAGACCAAGTTCCCCTCCACTGATGAATGGATAAAGAAGAGGTGGTGTGTGTGTGTGTGTGTGTGTGTGTGTGTGTGTGTGTGTGTGTGTGTGTGTAATGAAATATTAGCCATAAAAAGTAATAAAATCTTGCTGTTTACAATAGCATGGATGGAGCTAGAGAGTATTATGCTAATTAAAATAAGTCAGAGACACTTCAGTCATATGTGGAAATTAAGAAACAAAACAAACAAACAAACAAAGGGGAAAAAGAGAGGAGGGCAAACTAAGAAACAGACTCCTAACTATAAAGAACACACTGATGGTTACCAGAGGGAAGGTGGGTGGAGGGTTGGGTTAACTGATCGTTACTCGGGAGGGGGTGGGGGTGATGGGGATGAAGGAGTGCACTTGTGATGAGCACAAGGTGTTGTATGAAAGTGTTGAAACAATATATTGTACACTAACTGCAGTTTAAATATTTTTTTTTTAAAAAGTACTTTAGATACGTTTAATCCCAAGGCAAATGCCAGTTATCATTGGTATGGGGGATGAGTCAGTGGTTTCCCCAACAATTTTCCTCAAAGCCTGGTCTGTTCACTCCAGCTGAAAACTCCTTGAAACAAAGGGAAACATTCTTAAATTTAGTTGTTTTTATAGTACCCAACATACGCATTGGGACTTATTGAATTGCTTCTTGGTATTCAAGTGTCCAAATTCCTTGGAGCTGTAGTAGTAAATTAGTGACAAAACAATAGCGATTGTGTCATTGTGATACGTGTAATTGGTCATGTTTTTTTTCTTTTTAACATTTATTGAGTCCCTGATATGTATAAGGCCTCAGGCTAGATGCCTTAGGTTATATAAGAATAAAAAAAAATAAGGGCTCTTTTCCCCAATAAAGGTAACTAGTAGACAAAGTAGATATCCCTAGTGGAGGAAATTAGTTAACATATGAAGCAGAATAAATAAATGAATTAAGTGCTAATTAATAGATGAACAAGACACATATTGTAAAAATCAGAAGAAAGAATAATTATGATGGTGTGGACGAAAGACAGTGAAAATCAAATTTTGGACATAAGTAGGGTTGGAATAGTTCATGAGACAAAAACACAGATAAGAAGCTGTATGGCCTATAGAAAAGCAAGGATCCATAAATATTGGGTTTGTCTAAGGGATTTTTAGTAGATGGATGAAGGATGCTAAAATGAAGAGTGAGAAATTCCATAAGTCTTTTTATTTTTTTCTTAGCTTTATTTCCAGATACTGATGGAGATGTTTTTGGGAAATCCAACTTAAGTACTTGTGAACCAATGAATAAAAACTAGTTTTTATGTGAAAAATTAAAATTAAAATTAAACAAACTTCAGACTAATTTTACCTCATTTATAGTTACAAATATATTTCTGTTTTGATTTAAAATGATAAGGATGATGGCTAAAAATAAAATGAACCAAGTTTTAAACATATTGCATTTTAACAAGTTGGATGTCTCATTGGAATGCACTGCCTTCTTGCTCCACATTTATTTTTGGAATTTAATAAGGCGCCTGTCATATCTGCCTCAAGGCTAAAAAACATCATGGGGGAGAAATCCAAAGTACTGTCATGTTTGAGTGACATGGAGCCAATTTTATTTTATTTCCTTTTCATGGGAGGGTGGCTGAAATTAGCCAGCCTTACTTCTGAAAAGGCATCGCTATACCATCTGTTCTAAAGACCTTTTGCTGGTTAACTGGTAATGACATTGACCAATGACATTTGTCAGGTGGATTTGACTCAGAATACCGGTAGAGGACTTTCATTAAAAAATTAATTCTGTGTATTGTACTGCAAAGCTCATTCTCATGATAGATTCTGGTAGAGTGCCACATATTTCCAGAAGTGGGTCTCATTACCTGAGAAACTTGGGAAGGTAATAACTTCTTTATTTCTTCTTTGTGCTCCCAGAGCACATAATTAACATGCTGACTCATTTAGCTCAACTCTCCTTAGGATGAAGCTGTGTGAATACGATGGAGATTTCAGAGAAACTGTGGCAAACAAGTACGGGTTCTGATTCTCATAAAGGTTGAGGGAGAAACTGTGCCATTTGATGCTCTTTTCTCTTCAGCTGATGTTTAGTACGATGTGACTTTTAAAAATAGAACCATAATATGTTAGGACTGAAATGGAACCATGATATTTTAAAGAATTTTAAGTTAGACCAGGTATCACAGAATGATCTTATTGCTGAGTTATTTATAAAGTTGGAAATCATAGTTGGCTGAAGGATCTGGCTAAGGCATAAAAATAAATTATGCACCTACCATTCAATAAGTATGCTGTTGTAATAACTGGGGTAAGTACTGTGTTTTGCTAATTAAATCAGAGTTGAGGTTCATTTTTTTTTTTTTTTTTTGTTAGTCACTATGGGCAAGTAAGTTAGTTAAATGATGTGAACTTAAAACTTGTGAACATAGTACTATTATGTCAAATGTATGTACTGTGAACAAAGTCAATTTTTTGTAACTAGTCAGCCCTCCCTACCTTCATTATTTGGAATTTCCTGCCTCTTGGGTAAACAGAAAAGGAATAGTGAATCTAAACGACTTTTTAATGAGTTTGCACCTTCTTGGGCACAGAGAGAGATCTTTGTGAGTTCTTCCCTGAATCCCAGAAGATCCCTGAGGTAGGATTGAAAATTGAGTTTGGCTTCAAATTACTGAGTATATATATAGATGTGTGTCGGATGGGTGGGTGAGAAAGGGAGAGGGGTCCTCTGAGGAAAGTTTAACCCTGAGATTGTGTGGCTACTCTAATCCCAACTCTATGGGTTGGATCAGTCCTTAGTTGTACGGAAGATAATTTAGTGGTAAAGCCACATCTAAACAATTAGATATTGAGCCACCATATAAGAATAAATGTGAAATATGAGGTAGCAAAAGAAGCTCTGCCCCATGGCAAAGGTATTGTCCACTTTAGCATTCTCAAAGAAACATGAATCATGAGCCGCCAATTGTCTTTTGACTTATTGGCACTCAGCATTTTATTTTTCTTTCAGATGGAACTCCAAGGCAATATTGTGTAGATTCCCTAAAACATTCTGAAAACTATCAGGAAAGCAATTTAGCACTTTTTTGGTAAACAATGAATTCAATTTAAATACATGCCATTCCTTAGAATATGTCTCTTGGTTATAGCTGGATCTCATCTTATTTTACACAAGCTATCTCTTGGGGGCATAATTTTTCAGTCAAAGAAACAGAAAGATATACTGGCGGTTTGGGTTTCAATGTTTATTTGATTCCCCAAACACTTGATTTCTTAACTGGTCATTGACAACTGGTGCTGAAAGTCGAAGAGGGGTAGGGTGAATTATATTCAATTTAATGAAAGGTTTAAGGTAAATTCTCATGAAAAAAAAATGGCAGCAACCTTTAGACTATTTCACTCCTAGTCAACAATTTCATTTATTATTTGGATGGTTTTCTACTAAGAGATGAATCATTCTAAATAGATTGAAGTCTTTAGTCCATGTCACTAAAGATCCCATGCTTGGAACTGCTTTATTTAACTTAAATGTATCACTAATGATGTTGCTGTGGAATTGTGTAATACTATTCCCATGAGCAGCTCAGAATAACTCTCAGACTTTGAGTCTAGTCTTTATTCCTGGAGCTGGCAAGAATAGGTTGTCATGGAGCTATGGGGGAAATCAGCAGACTCTATTTATATTCTAGGTGAGAGGATACTGTCTTCTGGAAAATTTCAGAATTTGGTGGTGCTTCAGGGATTTCGGTCTGAGTGCTTAACAGAGAATACCAAGCACGTGGGGACATGTTGTTGATGGTGATAAGAGTAATTGGATATTCACATCTCAAATATGAGGCCAGTTACCATCCTTCAATTATTTTCTCACAAATATATGGGCTCCTCTTCTTCTCTTCAGTAAGAGTAATTGTGTTACTTATAGAATATTTCCCCTACGACCAGAAATTCTGAGATGATAGAATCATCTTCCTTGACAGAACTTTGCAGATGTTATGTGCTCTTTTTCCTTTGGATTTTAGTATCTTTTTTCTCCATTTCTGTAGTGTTTCAAGGCATCTAACTCATCTGGATTTGAATCCCATACTGTTTGATGTTCAACAAGTAAAATTACATTGTTAAATTAGTAATAACACTGTGAAAGAAAGGACCCAGTAAGATGAGTATGAGGGATCATTTGATGGAAGTGTTTCTGATACTTGAGTCCATCAATTTTATTCTGATAAGTGTAAAGTTTCTTTACCATTTTTTTTAAATTTGATTTTTATTTCATTGAAAACTGGAAAACAAAACAAAACAACAAAACAGCTTTTTCTGGGTTACCTAGAAACCAGCTATGGCAAAGTATTCTGCTGTGATTTCTGTGTCTATTGTTTCTTACAGTTGTTTTTGTTCCAGGTGATACTTCTTTAATGTTTGTGATCTAGAGAGAAATAATCAAAGTTTCACACACAAATGAGGTATTAGTGAAAAACAGTGACTTTAAGGCAACATACTGTGCTGAGAGACTAAAATTTTTGCAGGTGTTTGAATAGAAAAGGATGGTTGCTCCCCACATAGTACCTGACAGCCTTATCTTCATATTGCAAGGGATACTTTGTTTCAACTGAATAATATCACCTATCAAATTAAAATGATGTTGTTAATCTAAATTTTAGAAATTGCATGGTTTTATATTTAAAAATTTTGTGGACATAAATATATGGAACTCAAACCTATTTTATATTTGTATAATATAAAACAAGTAAGTATTAATAGCGGAGTGAGAGAGACTGTTTCTTTTTTAAAAAAATTTTCTTATTCTAATCAAATTTGAGGATAGCTACTCTAGATGATGATGATGATGATGATGATATCTAGTACCTGTATCTCAAAGCACAGAAAACTAATAGCTGGCTGTAAAGTTATCAAGTGTTAGATTTAGTGTCTTTTCCCAATTTTCCCTAGGTAAGTTTTACTTGAGTTACCCTGCTTTTAAGGAACCATTCTAAAGAATTTTTTTTCTATATAAATACAGAACAACTCTATTATATCATACCACACTAATACCATACATGCAAGAAGTCAGAATTATAGCCCTAAAATATTATCATATAGTCATAAGTAAAATGACTAGCCTACTTCAAAACCACTACAATTCGGAGAAGCTCTTAGCTTTAGACCTGGAAAGCCTAGAACTGAATTCTGTCTTGGCTTTTGATTGATTCACTTTGTAATCTTGGTCAAGTTATTTATATTGGGGCCATTTTAAGTCCTCTCCTCTGTGAAATGGAGGCCTTCAGGCTACTTTGGAAGATCACTTTGAGGATTCTATCTGGTAATTGTCAAAGGTGCCTGGACCAGGTGTCCACATTGGGCTTTCAACAAATATTCAGCTTCCTTCCATTTTGTCTCTATCATTCCACTGGTGGAATTGCCTTCCCCCTTCTTCCTTCAATATGCGGTCTTCCTTACGTCTCGAGCTGGAGGCAAGGCAGAGCTGGGGCCATATGCCTAAATGCAGTGTATCTCAGAGAGAAATCTAATGTCACCTGAGCAGATGGTTGGTTTTACTTTTCAGGTTTGAACATCTTTTTAATCCTTTCTTAAAAGTAAATTCATCAAACTAGACAAAGTACATACAATCTTTGTGTGCCATGACTGAGCTGTGTATATAAAATAGCAGAAGCAGAGACAAGTCTTTTGCTTCAGAGTCAGACATTGAAGTGTTAACTGATTGGAATAGGCATTCTCTTAAATATTGTCCACTTTGCAGTCCTTGGGCTTACTTTGGGCTACACCTGGATTGTGTCTTCATGACCACTGAGTGGTGGTGCTTTTCAGTGTTTGCTTTTTTGCCACTGTGATTCATGAGCAAGGAGAGACCAACCCTTCTTTTAAAAAACCAAGAAAAAAAAAATTGCAACTGAGAGTGATAAATGTGTGCATGGCTTATTCCTAAATCACTTCATTCATTTTAAATGGCATTTAATTCTTTCTAAACAACAGACATTTTGCATCTATTTTTAAGTTAGGAATAAACAGAAAGTTTTGGTAAATGAATTCTAGCTGATCACCTGTTTAGAAAAGGTGGATTACTCTATTTGACAAAATAACATTAACTTCATTTATATGGCTAGTTGTATTAACCTTCGATTTATGTTGTTTTGAAAAATGTTTGGGTGCATTGAAGTTGGCATTATGGATGTGTGTGGAGCATTTTAAGATCCAAGTCAAAGAAAACTAGGAAGTATTGCAAACAAATTTTTAAGAAGTAAGCACAGATTAGGAGTGCTCAAGCCAACATATCTCTGTTTCTCCAGATGGCCAACAGATGCTTATATTTGATCTGTAAAAAGTGGACTGCCTCTGAAGTACACAATTTCAACACTAAATTTTGACTTGATTTAGGATGTTAGAAAGATAATGTGGTTCCTAGGAGACTTCTTCAAAAGGTAAAGTTAGAAATTAATTGTAAAAGTTCTTACGAGCCAAGGAAGTATTTCTGTAAGTTAAGTATTTAAATAGATGCATATGGAAGGGGAATTTAAAATTAAATCAGGTAGAGAAAAAATGATTTATCTAGAATTTATTCACATAAAGAGCTATGTGACATAAACTACAGAAATAAGTCTAAAATTCATTGAATAAAAAAAGAATAAAAAATAAATAAATAGAAATTCATTGAATAGCTCTATTGCAAAAAGAAATCTTAAATTTTGTCTTTTTAAAAATTAAATCTAGTATTACCAAAGTATTATGAAATGTGAATCCTGACATGAAACAAAGTTTTCCCTGGTAGGAAAAATCCAAATGTAGTTGGGCAATGAAAATCATACAATGTGCTAAGTAGGCCTGCAGGACTTTAAAATGATGGAAAATCAGATTTCTTTCTTTCTTTTTCTTTTTTGCCACTGAGAAATGACAACATGTCAGCAGTGGGTCAACGGCATATTCTTCTATTCTAAGTATATGAATTATTTCCATAAAAAGATTGTGATTTTCATAGAGAGAAGTATGGCTTCTAATCTCTTGATTCCGAGAAGGTAAACCAGAAAAAGTGGTAAAGAAATGACCTAGAACCATAAATATAAATTGACATTTAAAAACTCCTAATATATAGGGACATCTGGCTGGCTCAGTCGGTAGAGCATCTGACTCTTGATTTCAGGGTTGTGAGTTTGAGCCCCACATTGGGTACAGAGATTACTTAAAGATAAAATTTTGAAAAAATCCTAATATATAATATTTGATATATTTTCAAAATAATATTAAAAAGACACATTGGACAAAATTTTTCTTTTGTTGTTCTATTTTATATTTTGCTTAATCACTATATTTAAGGACAGTTTAGCTAACCAGCTCATTTTGATTTTGTTTGAGAAGATCAGGAAAATGCTGCCTTATTTTTTCTTTAAAAACATAATTTTCTGCTACTGAATAGTAATTGCTATATTAAGTCAACCTATTCATATTTTAATTGGATCGATACAAAGCTCAATTTGTCTAATGAGGTAGTTATTTTCTAGGGAGTAAAAAGAGGACTAAACCTTAGAAGTAGCTTTACTGTGTAGTAAGTAATTAAAACAGTTCTTTCTTGGGCTTTTGAGAGAATGATGGTTTTGGCTTCTCTCTCTAAGCTGAGAACATAAAATCTGAAAACTAAACTACCAAAGGTTCTTACTTATAGTCTTCTGTGATCTTGAACACCTTTCAGAACTGTTAGAAAAAAGGGGAGAATTGTTTTACTTTTTAAGTTTGTTTTTATTATAACCTGTTTTTATTCTCTATAATCTTTTTGTGTTGATTGCCAATAGAAATTAAAGCACTTTCTAGTATAGCATTTGTTGAAGACCTACTCTGTTCTAGGCACTTATTACATTTACTTTTATTTAATCCTTATTTCCTTATTGAGCCAGCATTTCCCTTTGACAGAAGAGGAAACCAAGGGTCAAAGGGGTTAAGTGTCTTGCTCAACATCACCCAGCAAAATGTGGCAGAATAAGGCCAGGGTCCCAGATCTTCTGACCCAAGGTCTAATGACCTTTCCATTAAACTTCAATTGCCAATTTTGTGCATAATAGGAACAGGCTACTGTATCTTTTCTTAGAGAGGAAAAACCCACTGAAATACAAAGTTTCAAGTGTATTGTCCAAGGGAGAAGTAGACTTGAGACTTTTTTTTTTTTTAAGATTTATTTATTCGAGAGAGAGAGAATGAGAGAGAGAGAGAGAGTACACGGGGGGGGGGGGGTCGTCAGAGGGAGAAGCAGGTTCCTTTGCTGAGCAGGGAGCCTGATGTGGGACTGGATCCCAGGACTCCGGGATCATGACCTGAGCCGAAGGCAGTCGCTTATTCACTAAGATCCCACATATCTAGGGAGGCAGAATTTACGTTCGTATTGGGGAGACTGAATTTTCTTTTGGTAGAAGAAACATGTAAATGTGATATTTATTCAGTGAAATATGAATTTAGGGGAATCAAAATCTTTTTTGAGGTTTTGAAATCAAATTAGGGTGTATGAGTCTGAAAATAGAGAAAGCTTTTCTTAAAGGCACCTGTTAAAGAAAAATGTTGGCAAAGTGAAATTTTGTAAGAATTAATAATGAGCCTAGAATAAAGTCTTCCAATTCAACCAGTAAGTAGTAAATGTAGTATAAACCGTAAATATATTTAAGCCCCATTCTTTGAGGTTCCTAACCATGTGACCACAAATCTCTACTGCCACCTTGTGGTGGTATGTATCTCTCAGAGACTGGCTCCAGTGAGGAAATTAAGTTCTGAGGTGCTGAGAAGTACCAGATGTCCAGTGGTAGCTGAACTTAGTTTCTCAACTCAGGAACCAAACAGTTTGGGGTAACATAGTATACTTCTTCTAGAGTTACTACCCAAACTCTTACTATAGTAATTCAGGAGTCCTGTAGATTTGGAGAGCAAATCACAGGATGAATACCATGAGCAAGAATAGGAGCTAAATTTCATTTCAGATTCTTGTGTAGTCATAGTGGAAGAAGACATTATGTTTTTAAGTGGATCCCAAGCGCCAACACAATTTTCTTTTTCTGGAAAGTACATTTTAATTTATTCTATAGAAAGCCATGAGAAGACGGTCTTGCCAACGGAAAGCCTATGGGTGTGTAAGAACAGAAGGTTTCCAGTTACTTCTAGATATTTAGCTGCATTCATAAAACTGACCAATGGTGTTTCTGTCTGGAGGTTGAGTAGTTACTGCAGGTTGTAAGCCAGCTTTGTTGTCAGCCCTGAGCATGTGTTTCAATTATCACATCAAAAAATATCTTTGATTCCAAAATGATCAATTATTGAAGCTCTGTATGTGATAGCTAATGTGTCTATAAACTCATTAACCCAATGAAGCCACCTAATTGTCAACAGTTGATCAGAATTTTGTTTGTCTTTATAGATAATTTGTCTTTAGGTGCCAGTGATCCTCCTGTTTTAATTCCACTCGCAGAAATGGGATTGATAGATCAAAATACAGATGATGACAAAAGACAAATCTAAAGTCCTTTGCATTTTTATCATCCTAAAATATTTTTAAAAATCTTCACTTATTTAATATTTGATACTGTTTAAGATGTTTGTAATATATCTTAGTGTTAAAAGCAAGTCTGTACCGAATACGAGTTATGTGATTTGGGAAAATTATTTAATCTCTTTCGTTATGCACATCATAAGGATAACATCAACATCATAAAGTATGAACTAATAATGAATTAATAATGAGCCTAGAATAAAGTCTTCCATGTTTTAAAAACAATTCAACCAGTAAGTAGTAAATGTAGTATAAACCATGAATATATTTAAGCCAGAGGAGTCAAAGGAGTAAAATGGAGTAAATGCTCAGTGTGTGTCTCAATAAGTATGTGTGTGTCTATGTGTGTAAACAATAACCCCGGTCAAAAAATAGTCTCTATTTGATTCAGCATAAACATTTTGATAGCTTCTTATATCTTATTTAACATAAAAATGAAGGGAGGCTTAAATATTTGTATAAAAAATTAATACAAAAAATCTTCAAAAATTGATCAATTAGTACTATGTAGCACTTTGTGAAAAATATTGATGGAGAAAGGGGTAAGGAGGAATAAACTTGACCCAAGAAAGCCTTTTCTTAAGAAGAGAGTATAAAACCAAGGCTCACAAGGAACACCCGAACGCACACACCCTGACAGTGTCTGAGGAAGCCAGCCTGCTTGGCTCAGTGATTTATGTTGTGCACCGCTGATTTCTCAGGCAATTTTAGAGCCTTTTTTGAAAATGGTCTCCGAATTATGCACTAATACAGCACTGCTAATGAAAGCTCTCCTAGACCACAGCCTCATTAGCTCTCACTTTTTTTTTTGCTAATCCACAAATTCTGTCCTTCTTGGTGGACACCTGGTGGTCTCCCTCCCCTCCCCATATCTCAGCAGAGGCGTAATTGCCAAGGAGAGGAGCGAGGTTTCATGTTACCTAGCCACGTGGCTTATGCAGACTCTTCCATGAGACTGTCTGTTGTCAATAATTAAGAGCTATCAAAACACTTGGCTAATTTACACTTGATAATCTGAAATGAGGGTCCCTGTGATCACCAGCTTCTGTTTTATTATTTAAATATACATGGTGCACAAAGCGGACGGGGCCCTCAGCAAGCCTTATCAGGCAAAAGATTGGCTTTTCAGCAAACAGGATGTAGCCCAAAGGTTATGACAAGGCAGAACAAACACAGCCCTGTGAATGGTCTTTATTGCTGAGGAGCTTCACAGAGCAGGTGGGATCTTAGAAGCTCTTTTGAACGCTGAAATGACGAGACCTGGCAAGATTTAATTGGCAAGCTGTTGTAGTCAAATGCAGGGACCATGAAAACGGGCATGTGTTTTGGACTTGAGTAAGGAACTAGAACACTATTTCAAAAGGAATGATTGCTAGACATAATAGGAAGTCACCATATATTGACTGAAAGAAATTAAAAGTGTTAATTTTCAGAAACGCAAACTCTCAGTAAAAATAAAGGACAAGGTAGTTGGTATGTCAACAGTGAAAAACCCTTGGTAAAAATGGTCGAACTTACGTTTTCAGCAACATTAGCTTAGCATACGATTGACTACTAACTAATCAGATTACTTGAAGGTACTGGGGCTTTATGATTTTCTAATTCTAGTTTATGAGATAAGAGATCAGTGGTTTAACTGAAGATATTGTTACCAGTAGTGTTTTCAGATTATATTAATGGTTAAGACACAATACACACTGACAAAAAATAATCTGTAATAAGGAATGATGCCGTAAACATCTTTTGATAATAATATGTCAGGGCATGTGATTTGAATCTATCTCATAAATAAAATGCTTTGCTATGAAGCCATTTAAACAGTTCTTTAGCTAAAACGTCTTGAGTGGAACCTGGGGCAAAATAACTTGTTATCAAACTCTGCTAGACAGGAAGTGTATGACAAAAGGTATTGGTTTTATAACCTATCGAGGAGACACATTCTGTAAGTTTGAAAGAATGTGCCAGCATGTCAGAGGGAGGTCAGCGTGCCATGGGAGGTATGTGTAGGGAATTAAAAGGGTAGATATAGTCCAAATCCACTTGTATGGATTTCAAGGGAAAGGATATCTGGAAATTTTAGGTGACCCTGAAGTTGGAAGCAAGATTAGTGCTAGGTCAAGTAACAACCAAAATAATTTTAAAAAATACACTAAATCCCTTGGTGGGAGGGGAGAACATGGCTGTTACAGAAGTTCATGTCTGGGTTACCTTTTATCTAATCATATGTTCTTCCTCAATTTTCTTAACTTTACTAGCTCAAAAATTGTACTCATTTTCCTCAGAGGAGCAGATCATTTTAAAAGTCCAAGTAAGAGTTTCAAATATTCCAATACTCATTTTTTTTGCCGAATTAACCACAATCCTCTTCTCTAAAATCCTACCTCTGCTTCAAGGTCCAGCTTATATGCTTTCTCAGGGACCTTCTGGCTGGAAACAAGCCAGATCTTTCTTCTGCACTTCCAAAATATCTTTCTTTGGGACGTTATCCCTTTTATCTATGTACCTATGAATCTCCCCAGTTCGGTTGCCTTGAAGACAAAATATCTTTTAATTCATGGGTGCTTTGCAAAAAGCCCTTCAGGACTGGCCATGACTGCCCACCGTACCTTTAGTTCCTTCCATATTTTCTTCCTGTCTGACATTCCACCTCTGCTAAACCACTGACTGAACACTGAGCCCTCAATTATCTTCTCTTGGGTTGTTCTTTTCCTGAATGTTCCCCTGGCTAATTCCTTCTAAACTTCCCATTCTCAGCTGAGGTCTCTCTTCCTTTGCAAAGCCCTCCCAGATACCTTTGTCATATTCATATCCAATTTAAAGACTCTTCTCTGTGTTCTCAGGAAATTATCTTCTGTGGTTACACTTAGCATTTCACACACTTATTATTGTCTGTTTTCTTGTCTGTCCCCTTGTACAAAATTTCTTCTCTCTTTAAGATGAGAAATCTATGGTGTATGGTCAGTGCTTACTAAATACTGGGGAGTGAATGTATAAATTAGCATTAGTAGAACATATGTGTCATGAGAGTTGGGACTTTGTTCTGTATATCACTATACCCTTGATGCTTGGCCCATAGTAAATAATCAATAAAATAGTTGTTGAGTGAATAAACAAATACATGAATAAAAATATTGTGCATCTGAAAAAGAAAACAATTGATTACTAAGAGGTTGTGTCATAACTGATAATTATAGCTGAACACAAGTACTAAGAATTTAAATGATGACAAAACAACGGATGAGAGTAGGTAGAGCTTAATATTTGGAAGTGAGCAAAATAACAGCGGGAACCAAAAACCATGATTGCATCCTAGCTGCTGATCTTTGACAAATAACTCTGATTCCCTAAAAGTTTACCTTAGCATTTCAGCAGCTGACAATAATAAAAGGCATAAGAGATATGAGAAAGTACATGCCATTTCACAATCACTTCCGGGCTTTGTCTGTTTGCTCCATTGTGATGGTTCAGATGGTTCCATTTGACCCCAACCTCTAGCCGTTCCAACCCCAGAACCAATATTTATTGCCGCATATGGGCTATGCATGGCAGCTGCAAAATCCAGATGCCAAGCTTTGGAATGTGTTTTTACGGCGGCACCATCTGGGGCTCTGGCCAGCCTTCTTTATTGTCTCTTGAATGTTTACACTAATAGCGTTGCTGGGCTGTGGCACTACCTGTGGGACATGCTGAGGGTCAGGCCGTTTATGAGATCCTCTTGTCTTTCTGGTTAGAATTTCCTTTTAAATGACTCTCACATGGTGTCAACTTATTCCTCTTAATGTTTCTGCAATGCCCTACAGAAGTCATAAAACAGGTGGTCAGCAAAATTAGGAAAGGGGGAGGGGGGAGAGCACTGGGTTTCACAGATCCTCAGCAGCCCATTTGTGGATTTGGGGGAAAATATGAATACTCTTACAATTTGTTGACTATATTATTTAACACGTTGGGCATGGAAGACACACCTATTATAGCCCTTTATCCAACTTACTGAAATAACGTAATGTTCTCTAATTGAGGTGATGATACTTCACAGCATAACTGAACATTTTAATTCCTGTGAAATTGAAAAAAGAAAAGGGGGAGGTGGGTGTGATTTCTCAGCAATCAGTGGACTAAAGATCTACTTGCAACTCTGGATGGGTAACATGACTTTTTGTGATCCTCCAAACTGCGATTTAAGAAATTTCTCTGAGGTGAACCTAGTTGATTCACTGTTTTAAATTACAATAGGCCCATCAGTTTATGAAGCAATGCAGCACAAAGAAGATTCAGCTCAAACAGTAATTTAGTGTGTTATCTCTGGCAAGAGGAATTGACTCTGGGAGTTTAAATGACTTACCCAAGGTCACACAGGACATAAATCTGGAGTAGAAGTGAAGATGAGGTTTGCACAATTATTTGATGATGGTGGGACTGACAGGGGAGTCAATCACGATAATCGAGTCCCTGAAATGATGAAATGACTTAATAATTGTGCAACATCCCCTTCGCTTCAGTGCTCCAACACTTGTGCTGCCCCAGTAGATAACCTCGCCTTTTGGTGGTGGCTTCGGGGCTAGAGGATGTGGAGCAGTCTCCAGCCAGGCAGGAAATGTGAGGGAAACTGCATTTGTTTGACCTCTTGGAAACCTCTTCCTGGTAGCTGGGCTTCATGGGAATGTCACAGAGAGGCTGCCAACCCAGAATTCGTGATGAAATGAGGCACTCCTAGACTCTTGGTTTCTAATCGGCCTGTCACGTATCTGAGGAAGTGTCTCAGGGCGAAGAGAGGAATGGGAAAGCAATTTAGCTGGAGACCGGCCTGTGTTCTCTATGTCTGCCATAGAAACGAGGTGCTTCATTTTAAATAAATCCAGGAAGGGAGAGAGAGAGAGAGAGAGAGAGAGACCAGACTCTCATGAATGCCTGTGGCCAAATGGCAAACATGTTCTTGGAGAAGGCAGGGGCGGTTTACAGAAGCAACCTTACAAGTAATGTAGCCACTTAAGAAAACAGCGACAATTAGATCCAATGGAAGGATGATATTCTCTCCAAAGACACTTTAAATAGGAATGAGCTGTTAAAGCTTTTCTGTAGACTGAGAAGAGACCTTTTTAAACGATGTTTAGTCTTGGAAAGAGCAAGACATATTGCTACACTGTGTTGTCAGTCCTCTAAGGAAATAATAAAAGTGAGCTTTTATTGTGACTTCAGCCTTTGTTCTGGAGAATCTGCGCTTTTACATACAAGAATATATTTTAATCCAAGATCATGACAATATTACTATTCATATATCAGCAGTAAAATGCTGATACCCAGACGTATATGCTCATGTGCGCATGTCTGTGTGCTATATTTTTTTAAAAAATCGGTTCATTACCTTGGTTGGTAGAAAGTCAGTCCCATTATGGAAAGACCCTCTGACTGCTCTGTTGCCCAAAGACGGCATTTCACATTTCATCGTTTGTGTGAATGAGATGGGAGAATCGTTGATGGTACTCTAAAATATCCTTACACTGATTGACACATCCTCAGACGGGAAAAAATAGTGGCTTAAAGCTGCCCACCTCATAATTTTTACCACTTCAATTTCGTACATTCACAAAACTGTGATGGTTGGGAACAAACCCATCACCAGCTCCATTGTTTCATAAGGTAGCAGGAGGGTATCTTTGAGATGAAGCTCAACCAGATATTCTCAAGTGACACAGTAGGTTTTATGGGGCAGATAATGTTTAGTGATTCAAAAACACATCCTACTATTTTGTCTTCCTTTTGAAATCTAGGTTTTGCAAAATGACAAATGGCAATGTTGTGGTACTTAAATTGCTAAGGATGTGCAAGGGGTGAAAAAAGTAGTGAGTTAAATGATCATTTGGAGCCAGGTTTTTATGGCACAAAGTACTCATGGAAGGGTACTTGTGCTGATAAGTGTACTGGGAGTTGTGCGTTCACAACTCCCAGTTCACAATGAGAGAATATTCTCTCCATAAAAGTCTTTGGATGGACCTTGCCTATACATCCTTGTAAGTAATAGATTGTTGAGGCTGGAAGTGCAGAATAAGCATACCTCTCTTGCACATACAAAAAAATTCCAAAAATATATTTTAAAAACTCCCTAGAAAAAAAATATTTAAAAACTCCATAAAAACTACTTGGGATGTTATGCATATTTTAACCATTGCCATTTAGCATCATAAACTGGAGTCGAAATACTATAAAATACATAAATGATTATAGTAAATCTTTGTGAGAACAGATGAGGTTGGTGATGATGATCATGATAAGAGCTAACTTTGCTATGAACTGAGTGCTACTCTAGATACTTTAGTTATTAGTTAATTTAATCCCCCCATCAGTTCTATATCATCCCCATTTTACATATGAAAAAAAAAACCCTAAAATATAATGCTTAAATAGATTCTCCAAGATCACACAGTTACTAAATGGAAGATTCTGTTCTCTGTGTTGTATTGGATCTCAATGGAACAAGTTGCAAAATGAATTGCAGGGCCATCTGACCAGGTAAGGAAATTTAGAATTCTGAATTATGCTAGAAGTAGAAAAGGCCCTATTCTAAAAAAAAAAAAAAAAAAAAAAAAAAAAAGACATGCCTTGAAAGCTAAGTTATAAATTATTTATCTCCTACTTTTTAATGCTATACTTTTAATCTCTGTGACTTATTTATTTTGTAATTGGAATTTTGTACATGTTAATTTCCTTCAGCCACCTTCCTTCTGGCAACCACCAGTTTGTTTTCTGTATTTATGAGTTTGTGGGTTTCTTTGGTGGCTTGTTCATTCGTTTGTTTTGTTGTTTTGATTCTACATATAAGAGAAATATTGTGGTATTTGTCTTTCTCTGTCTGACTTATTTCACTTAGCATCATACCTTCTAGGTCCATCCATGTTGTCACAAATGGCAATATCTCATTTTTAATGGCTAAATAATATTCCATTCCTTCTCTCTCTCTCTCTCTCTCTCTCTATATATATGTGTGTGTGTGTGTGTGTGTGTGTGTGTGTGTATTTTCTTTATCCATTCATCTATTAATGGACACATAAACTGTTTCTATATCTTGGCTATTGTAAATAATGCTGCAATAAATTTAGGGGTGCACATAAATATATTTTTTAGATTTTATTTATTTGCAAAAGAGAGAGAGAGAGGAAGGGAGCACAAGCGGGGGAAGGGGCAGAGGGAGAGGGAAAGGGAGAAGCAGACTCTCGCTGAACATGGAGCCCAATTCGGGGCTCAGTCCCACAACCCATGAGATCATGACCTGAGCCAAAATCAAGAGTCAGATGCTCAACCAACTGAGCCACCCAGGAGCCCCCATTCTTTTGAATTAGTGTTTTTGTTTTCTTTGGGTAAATTCCAGTAGTGGAGTTACTAGATCAAACAGTATTCCTATTTTTAATTTTTTGAGGAACCTCCACACTGTTTTCCTTAGTGGTTGCACCAATTTACATTCCCTTGCCAATACTTGTTGTTTCTTGTCTTTTTTATTCTAGCCATTCTGACTGTATCTTAATTGTAGTCTTTGTAGTCATTGTAGTCTTAATTTGTATTTCCCTGATGACTAGTGGTTTTGACCATGTTTTCTTGTGTCTGTTGTCCTCTCTGTATCTTCTTTGGAAAGAATTCTATTCAGTTCCTCTGCCCATTTTTTAACTGGATTGTTTGGTTTTTTTTGGTGTTGAGCAATATATGTTTTTTTTTATGTATCTTGGATATTAACCCCTTATTGGATATATTTTTTGCAAATATCTTCTCATTCAGTAAGTTGCCTTTTAGTTTTGTTGAAGGTTTCCTTTGCTGTGCAAAAACTTTTTATTTTGATAGAGTCCCAATAGTTTATTTTTGCTTTGATTTCCTTTCTTGAGGAGACATATTCATAAATATGTTGTTAAGCCCTTATCCAAGAGAATAATGCCACTTTTTAAATTAGAATTTCTAAATTTTCAAATTATGTGCTTTTATCCAATGGAAAGTATGGCAATGGTTTTTTCCTAAAATGTTTTTGTTTTTTGTTTTTACCAAAGTTATGTAAGTAGTTATAGTAACAGAATATTTGTTTGTTTGTTTCTAGGTCCTGGTCTGGTTCTTAATGGAAAGTTAGAACATCCAGGGACAAATGTTTTCAGCTTTATTAGTAAATCTCTAACATGGACTTTTTGTTCATTGTTGGTCACATCTATCCTCAGCTTCTCTTCACACCAAAGTAATTTTGTAGCAACTGCCATTTCACATGAACTTCTAGATTTTTTTTTCTTTTCTACTTGTGTACATTTGGACAAAGTTTGTAATTTCCATCCAGATTTATTCTGTTTTATTCAGATTTATTCTCAGCCCTCGTGGGAGTGTTAACTTTACATTTTTATGATTTTTTACCCATTTTGAAAAAGGCCTCTGCTGAGAAAAGTATCCTTCAGTTTCTGTACTTGATCCTTCCCGAGAATTCAATGTTTTTTTGTTTTTGCCATGATCTTCCATCAGCATTCAGAATCTGCTAGAACCACAGCTTTGCACTCTGATTATTTCTAGGATATAGTTGCACATATAATAAGATGAAGGCTTTTCTCTCTTTGTCCCTTTAACACTTTCTGTTTCTTTGATAGTATTATCAGTCATTGTAGTGCTTCCGACAAGTCTGAATAGAGAGCCACCTTCCCACTTAACTGTTAAAATAAATGGGGAGTATAGTTAAGATACTATATTTTAACATTTTAAAAATTAAAACGGCATATAGGACTATTGCTTCAGGGATACCACTGCATAAAAATCTCCTATTCCTATTCCTTCAGAAATACCTTGAACAATGAGAAAACTGTCTGGATTGATGATTGCCCGTTTTACTACTTAAATACTGAATTTAGTCAATCTGATGGAACTGGAATAAGACATCATTAAATAATTACTGTAATTCAAAAACCAATTTCTTCTAATGTGCTCCAAATGCTTCATTTATATTATCTGATTCATCCTCACATCCCATGACATAAAAGAAAGGCAGGCATCAAGTTATCCCCATTTTCCAATTGAAGAACGTGAGAGAGGGAAATAGAGTCATTTGCCTGTGGTTGCACCGGATGTCAGAGGCAGGAGTAGCAGAATATGTTATGTTTGCTCACTGCCAATCCTCCCCTCTTTCCATTAGTCCGTCTTCTCCTTATTCCTTAAGGTGTAGGCCATTAGGGAATTGATATTGTTGGGAGAAAAACATCTGTTTTAAAATTGGATGCTTTTACAAGTTTATGTGCTTTGATATAATTTTAACAAGTATATCATTGCCTACTTTTTTATGAGAGATGATATAAAGGTGAAAAAAATACACTTACAGAAATGAAATGAAAATAATAAATAAAGCCCTTTTCCATTTCCATTATTCTACGTCATGCTCCTTGAGACTTCAATCTCAATATGATGTTAATAGAACCATTAGATATGATTCATACCATACATAAGACACTTCTATTGACAATTCCATCTTGACCAGGGGTCAATGGATCCATTACAATGCAAATCTTACTGTATACTTTCCATCTAAATCAAAAGACTTTGGTCTTGTGTCCACTCTAATATGTTTCATGAACTAGAGTTCAATCTCAGATGGAAGTACACATCTGTGTTTCCCATACTAAATCATGCCTGTGTCTATTTGCTCTCATTTTAAAAGGTAATTAATTAAGTTTTGCATTGATAGACTATTTTGGAGTATTTAAAGAACTGCATAGGGTTTAAGGGAATCCAGGTTCGCCCGTTTAAAACATACCAACCCATAAGAAAAAAATATATGGATATGTATCTCAATATTTTTGTACATATAAAGTTGTCCTACATATTCTGTAAGATGTCCAGGATCAGAATATTTTCCAAAAGAATATCCAGACCCAGTCTCATAAAGTATAAGAGCAAACTGAGATTTCAACCAGCTTTTCAGATAAGTCCAAGAATATTTCATTAGGGCCAGGTATTTCTTTATACTTCCTCTTTCCTTCATGCTATTTATTTCTAAGCTGTCCCGACTTTGTCTCTTTTTCCCATTGATCCTGGGCATCACTCAGATTCCTGCTATACTCAGTGCTCCAGACAGCTTATGAGTTGAAACCTATCCTTGATCTGCACAATCACTGAGCCTACTTCTGGCTACATTTGAGCTTCAGAGATGTACTGATCTCCAGTTACTCCTTCTCTTTTCTTTTTCTTAAAAAAAGGAAATTATAATTAATTATTTTTCATCAAGGTATAATTGACATATAACATTACATTAGTAGAGATCTACTCTTTTAGCAGCTTTCATATATGTAATACAGTATTGTTAAATATAGTCACCATGTTGTACATTATTTCCCCAAGGTTTATTTACTTTATAACTGGGAGTCTGTACCTTTTGACCACCTTCACTCATTTTATCCATCCCCTACCCCTGCCTCCGCCAACCGTGATCTGTTCTCTGTATCTATGAAGTTGTTTAGTTTGTTTGTTTAATTCCATATGTAATCAAAATCATACAGTGTTTGTCTTTCTCTGACTTATTTCACTTAGTATAGTGCCCCAAGGTCCATTCTATGTTATCACAAATGGCAGGATTTCCTCATTTTTTTTAAAGATTTTATTTATTCATTTGAGACACAGAGATACAGAGAGAGAGAGAGAGAGCATGAGCGGGGGGAGAGGCAGAGGGAGAGGGAGAAGCAGGCTCCCCGCTGAGCCAGGAGCCCGATGTGGGGCTCGATTCCAGGAAGCTGGGGTCATGACCTGAGCCAAAGGCAGACGCTTAACCATCTGAGCCATCCAGGCGCCCCGATTTCTTTCATTTTTATGACTGAATAATATTCCATTGTGTGTATGTACACATGTATATGTACCTACATGTCTTCACCCAGTGATGGACACTTAGGCTGTTTTTTTATCATGGATATTGTAAATAATGCTACAGTAAAATAGGGGTGCATATATGTTTTTTTGAGCTAGTATTTTTTTGTTTTCTTCAGATAAATATCTAGAAGTGGTATTGATGGATAACATGGTAGTTATATTTTTGATTTTTTGAGGAACCTCCATACTGTTTTCCTTAGTGGTTACACCACTTTACATTCCCGCTCACGGCACATCTCTTTTCTTATCTGTATTACTTTTCTTCTTGAACTGATCTGCTGCTTCTCCCCCATTTCTGCTACCCATGAGTACTTCTTGCTATAGATGAGGTTAAAGTAGCAGGGAGTTGGTTGAACAATATTGCATACATGGACCTTCCCTGCCCTAGGATTCCATGACTCCACAGTTCCACTATGGATCTCACAGCTCCCCTCCATCTTCCTTTCTTTTTTTCTTAGAGGATTGGGTGGTGTTGAATTTTGGACCAGGCGGAGCTATCTATTAATCCCTGTTTTACCTCTTCTCACTCTGTGCCCTTAATCTTGCCTAACCCTCAGTTTTGTCATCTATAAAATAGTGAAAATAATTACCCACATCAGAGGATTGTTGCAAGAATTAAATGAAGTGATTTATGAAAGAGTCACAATGCCTACCTCAAGGTAGACACTTATTCCTCTTCATCTTCTTTTCCTATATTTTTTTCCTCCCCAAATACCCTGCTTTTGTGAAAACAGGTTGGCTTTTTAAATGTACCACCAACCAATCACATGACTACAAACTGATGAACTTTTCCAATATTCATACTTTTATACTTTTTCAAAAGTGTTTGCTTTTTACTGAGTACCAAGTACCACCTATTTTTTCACATTTCAGATATAAAGGATATCCTCAGACCCACAAAGCTTTATAATTTTTTGTGCAAAAGCACTGAAATATAAAACAAATAAGAGTTTTTTATTGCAATAAAAAAAATTCAGAGATTTTTTTTTATTCAGTACATCTCTGAATGTTTTTTATTGCAATAAAACTAATAACTGAATTTACACAAAGATCTTAGATGATATCTGTTTTGTATGCCCATTCAAATGTGCCCAGGACTACCAGTTTCAAAGGTTCTCTCCACATCTAAGTGGTAGTCAAAAGAACTAGTTGCTTTCATGCCAATGGTCTTAATTTGTAAATGAACAACATCTAAAAATGCAAAGTACCCTATTCCCGGAAGTTCCCTCAGCAAGCCAGCTATTGGGCATCCCAGGGAATCTCAGCCGAAAGAAATAAGATAAATTAACGTGTTGAAGTTTCATCTTCACAGGTTCAGTTTCTCATGGGCATTCTGACTTGCTTCACCTGCACCTTAGTTACTCTTCAGGACATATGTTATCACTCTGGACAAGACAAATGTACATTTTTAAAAACTAGGGTGTTTTTTAGTGGGTTGGAGTGACCATGGGAAAAAATTCTACTGTGGAAAGATAGGTCACACCAAAATGAATAAGAATAAATAAAACAGTTTATTTGTAAGTGGGACTGATCCCTCTTGCTCATGCATTAGTGCCTGGCTACAGAAGAGTAGTAATTTATTGATGCAGATGGCTATGTAAAGTGCATGCAATTTGTGAGGGGGCTTGACCCTTGACTGATGGGCCATATGTTGTAAAGCCCCAGGGACGTCATTTGCCTCGGCTCTCTTCCTCTCCCCATCTCTGCACCTATGGTCCTTGTTCAATCGCCACATATTGAACTATAGACTCACTAACTCCCCCAATAAATCTCCAACTAATGGCTCACAAAGGCCATAACTTAACCCTTTCTACACAGCAGAGCACATTATTTTGCATCATGATCACACTCAGTGAAATAAAAGATAAATATTATATGACCTGTGTAGAACAGGAAAGCAAGTTGTTGTAAAATGCCATTCCCTTCTGGGTATTCACTGTATTTGGATGTAGTAGAATTGCTTTAAGCTTGCTGAATTATATCATTATTATACCATGTTATAATTACAGCTTACTGTTATAACATAATTCTTAAAGAGCTGTTAATGCACTACACTAGAGAAACATTTCGTGTTTTTTAATTAGCTTCTTTTGTCTGGGTTTTCTTTTTTTTTTCCCCTAATAAAATATGGAACTTATGCTCAATAGAAAATGCATACATTTTAATGCACACCTAGAAGCAAGTTTTTAAAAAAGGTATTAGGACATTTATATGAAATAATGGGGGGAAAGTATAGCGTATGTTTTAAATACTGAGTGTGCTCCAGTTTTTTATCTGAGTCAATTCCGGCAGAAGAGCTTCATACCATCAGAGCATCAGAGTATTAATTCTCAACCTTAGCACTGGAATCTTCCCATATATATAATGTATGCTTTCTGTGGCTGATCATATGCCACCAGGGAGAAAACCATGGACACTAATACTAGAAAAAGTTCCTGTTCCTATATTGTGTTAATTTCATATTTTCCCATCAACCAGAGTAACACTCAAGAAATACTATCCAATGCCATGCTTATCAGTACAATTTGCCTTATTTTAGGAAAGCCAGTCAGCAAGCTGACACATGCTTGTACCCATCACGTGGATCAGGTAGGAAAAAGAGTGTGTCTTCCCTAGAATTCTGAAAGGGGTCTTAAGTAACATTTTGATATTCACTTTCTTTCTTTTCTGAGCACAATTCTTGGCAGATTTGGCAACAACTGAGAAGAAGCCAGAGTTGTGTGGGAAGAATGAAAGAGCCATAGATTCTAAGCTGGACTCTAAGCTTCCCCAGGGCATTGCCATTCTATACAAATAGCAAGACATATCTGGCTATTTTTGTGCTTGTAGTAATAAGCTTCCTATAAAACAATTCATCCTCTGCATAGCTTGCTACTACAGTATTCATGGTGGGTGCAAGATATATTTTATATAACAGTTCCATCAAATATTAGTTAGGTATATAACATTTTCATTGTTGCCGTATTTGATTGCATCTCCTTTATTGGTATAAAAATATGTTTTCATACCTTCTTTATCAAATGAATGATTTTTCTCACACTGCATTGAAAATCCAGATCTCTGCATCAATTAAAGGACAGATGAGAAAAAAGTTGACTTACACATATGCTACATGAAAATTTTTCATTTTTGAGTCACTAGTCTTATCAACATGGACAAGTGATGTAGAAAAAATATTAAAATATACAGAAAAGAAGTCATTGTCTTCTGTCCTAAACCCAGTAGACTTAGAGCATACAATGCTGCCAGAAAGCAAATCAGCATAAATAAACCATGCATCCACAATTGAATTTCAATAATTTAAACATAAATCCTTTAGGCCTTGTTACATCTTTTTTCCACATGGGCTATTCTTTTGGATTTTGGCACTTCTAGCATTCATTTAGAATTCATTTGCAAGTCACAAGTATATAGGGTGCCTAGAAAACTCTAATAAACTATCCCCTTTGAGGTTATTGTTCCATAATATAAGGAATTTTAATGAAAACATGGTTAGCAAGGGGTTTTCCAAGATAAGGGGTCAATATATCTGCCTATAAAAGAGAACAACATTTTAAAGCAAAAATTTCCAAATTTCATACATCTAGCAATGCACAAGGGATGATCATCTATAATATATATTTCTGAGATTAATAACCCAAGCAGAGATGACTCAGTGATAGCATGGTGCCCACGTATTAGAAAAGTCTTGATGGTTTTCAGAAATTGTGTTGGCAGAAGAGCTCTTCTCTGGCCTGGTGTGATTTCTTCTCAATTATAATTTGGCAACTAGAATTCATTGTGTTTTAAAAATACGTGAAAACTACATTGCACATTATATTAATTTTAGTTTTTAAAAGCCCTCTAATTAAAATTTAGACATAGCAACAAATGGCACATGAAACATTTCAAAATACAAAGATATAAAATTGTTTTAAATTTAATGTCAAGCTTTAGGAAGTTGAACTGTGTCAACAAAAGTTGGGACAAATGAGGATTAAGTATGTACCTTCATTTATTCCATGTTTTATATCACTTTTCTTTTCCCAGTTCTTCCTTAGTTAAATGTAATGTTTGTATTCCTTAGAAACAACCAAAAATTAAGAACATTCTAGAATGTTTCTTTAAGAACATTCTTTTCTTTAAGAACATTGTAGAATGCTCAGATTAATATCATTTCCTAAATTAAACTTTCTTGTCTCACATTAAAAAGACTTGCAGCTTTTGACCTACTTTTCATGCTGGCTCACAAAATGCCAAGTAATCTTATTATCACCAGAGTTGTACTCAACCACATTCTGACACAGTCACTAAGAAAATGGAGTCCTTCCGATATAATTTGTTTCTTAGAACTATATGATCATCTGGTATTACATTGTTATACCATTGAACATATTAATTAGAATGCCTCAATGTTGAACTCAGTTGTCCAAAATATTATAACAATATAGACAAGAATCCCTAATCATTGATGTTTGAAAACTGCTGCTGATGTATTTACCAGTAATGCAAAAATCACATAAAATATATAAGAATAGTTACTTATGGGGTACCTGGGTGGCTCAGTCGGTTAAGTGTCTGCCTTTGGCTCAGGTCATGGTCCCAGTATCCTGGGATCAAGCCCCACATTGGGCTCCCTGCTCAACTTGCTTCTCCCTCTGCCTCTGCCCCCCCCCAACACACACCGTTCTTGCTCTCTCTCTCTCAAATAAATAAATAAAATCTTAAAAAAAAAAAAAGAATAGTTACTTATGTTTGAGGGTTGCCTGAGTGGCATAGTCTTTTGGGTGTCTGACTCTTGATCTCAGCTCAGGTCTTTGATCTCAGGGTCATGAGTTCGAGCCCCATACTTAAAAAAAAAGAAGAAGAAGAAGAGTTATTTATGTTTGAAATGTCCTACAAAATATTTAAGCAAAATTTAGAGTTGTTTGTTTTTTTAATAGAGTTTTATATGATAGTTGATATGATTTTTATTTTGCACTTTTTATGTAAGAAATGTAATTTAATCAATGTACATGTAAGATAGATTTTTACATGTTCAGTCTTCAGAAATTTTGCATTCTTTGTATAAAAATATGCATTATGGTAGTTATTTTTATCTTCTACTTAGCATCTACAATAAATCAACATATTTATTGAGGAGTTGCTCTGTGTCAGGAGTTGGGAAGATAACAATAAACAAGATTACCTTCTCTACCTATAAAAACTTACAATATAAACTACAGTGATACTTACCTGAATATTTTCAATATTTCTCTAAGAATTCCTAAAAAACGTATTCCAAAGTTGGAGGCTTTCCAGAAGCAGAAGGAAATGTACTGGTAAAATTATAAAAGAAAGATGAAGTAAATTATGAAGGGTGTGTTTGTTTGATGTTATACTTTAAAAACATGGCACAATCTCCTGACAGAAGCGAATGTGTCAAGCATTAACCTAGAGTATTTGGAAGCAACAGCTGAAGGATTAAGGAAACATCAGCATTGAGTAAGGAAGTAAGCATCAACTGTGATTAGATTCTCTGAAGTGTGCTATTTTTAGTCTTTTGCTATAAAATCACATCAGTAATTTTTTAGTGACATTTTTTATTGCCCCTGTACAAAACATAATGAAGTCAAAGATAGAATCACAAGTGAAAAAAAAATAAATCCAAGTACTGCTCAGATGTAGGCTGGTGTTCTTTTACTGTTGGTTTTAGGTGCCCTTAATTACATATTAACAAAGAACTTCCTTGTAGCAAAATGAGATGCTCCCATGGGTCCTGACTTTAACTTTTTCTTGTTGTTTCATCATGTTGAGAATTTTTCCTTATGGTTAACCAACAGCCTTTTCATCTTCTGAACAAGTTCCTGCAGCAAGAGGGTGTGAGTGCTATTTTTAGCACGCCTGTGTGAGTGGGGTTCCTTTTGCCTGCCCTGTGATACACTTCCCTGCAGGGTGTAGAAGGAAGTACTTCATTTTGAGCTTCTCATTTGGGTTAGTAACACTGCAGACATAGTGCAGGTGGCTATAATTTTACACCACGTGAGTGAAAATGTTCTTTTTCTTTTCCTCTCGACCTTCTTGGTGTGATATCTTAAACCCATAGACGGGGAATTAATGCAGCTGATATTTTAAATTGAACCAGTTTAAAAAATCTTCAAAAAGGAATCCAAGCTTTCTAATCAAAATGAAAAATTGTTAGCGATGGGGAAAGATTTATAAATGTAGGGTTCAATTTAATATAAAAGTGGTAGCATTATCCATTAGGTACTCTGTTGCAAGAATATCTTTATCATAGATTATCACATTTTCATTACTGTAAATGTGGCTTATTTCTGTAAAAAAAAAACAAAAACCTTTATAGTTATTTATGAAATAAAGTCTTGTTACTTGACAATTTTTAAGCCATTTTTTAATTCAATTAATTAACATACTGTATTATTAGTTTCAGAGGTAGAATTCAATGATTCATCAGTTGCATATCCCCAGTGCTCATTACATCATGTGCCCTCCTTAATGCCCATTACCCAGTTACCCCATTCCCCACCCACCTCCCCTCCAGCAACCCTCAGTTTGTTTCCTATAGTTAAGAGTCTCTTATGGTTTGTCTTCCTCTCTGGTTTTATTTTGTTTTATTTTTCCCTCCCTTCCGCTATGATCCTCTGCTTCATTTCTTAAATTCCACATATGAGTGAAATCATATGATAATTGTCTTTCTCTGATTGACTTATTTCTAAGCCAGAGTCTTTTCTTGAAGTTTAGAAGATACCTGTAAATACTCTTGTCAGACAGACTTGAGCATGGATTATTCTTGCTGAAGTGTCAGAATTATGGCTGGATAATTTCAATGATAGCTGAAGAATATGCATAAATCTGAGTCTTAATATACAGAAAAACAAAAAATTAACCTAACAGTTTTACAAAGCTGTTACAAAAGTGTAGATGATGTATTATATATAATTATAGCAATAATGAAATTTTCTCTAGGTTATTTCCAGGCTCTTCCTCCCTATGGTTTCTATTCTTTTTGAGACTTTTCTCTTAGTTTCTAATTTGCCCTAGTGGTCCTCTTATCTACTCTTACTTGTTTTGTTTCAAATATTCAAACATTTTTGTGCCTTAATTTATACTGTTATTCGGTGCGTCTTTTTTTTTTTAGATCGCCAACATGGCCATAAAAGATACTTTTTTGTAGGGCAGGATGTTTAATTTGTTTTTCTTTCTAGATGTAGGGCATGATGGAAAAAATTAAATACATGCTTGATAAGAGGCAAAATAAATCACATTAAAAACTAATATAAGCACAAATTATGAGATACACTTCTTAAATATTGAGAAAGACAAATAATTCTTTATAAAAATAACTTAGGAAGCAAAACTGGTGAATAAAATTATCTAATTATTTAATGTACACAAGGTAGCACTATCACTGATGCTATATGAAAATTAATTTCACCAGTTGTGATGGAATAATGCTTCAAATTAATCTTTCCACCCTACACAACTAGAAAACCAGACGAAATATACAAAACAGTGTTTTTCAAGTGTTGGATAGCAGGCAGTTCCAGGGAGTGATGTGTGAGGAAAGGGAAACAAAAAGATGAGTCTTGTAGTTTCTCTAGCTTTCTTCTTGGTGGTACTTTCCAGACCACTATAAAGGAGGGGAGCCCAACTGAGCCTGTTGGTCTCCCTGACATGAAACAAAGAGATCACAATTTGGACAGTTTGGTGTATCTAGCATTTGCAAGGTAAAACACTGGAGAAGAAGTTTTGGGGTAGAGGAAAGAAGAGTGAGCTCTGGAGAATTGCAGAGTGGTCCCCTAAAATGTTTGGCTTAGTGTTGATCAGTTCATAAATGAACTGATGAAGGAAATTACCTAATGCCAGAACATAGAGGTAGGAAGAGTTTCTGTTCCCACCAATGGGTAGAATCCTTGAAAGAGTAAAACCTTAGTAGTGGGGATAAATTAGCTTTACACTAAAACTGCTTTGAACTTGCTGTAACAGAGAAGCAAACCTCGAAAGAATTCAACTGCTTCCCTGTAACTTAACTGCACACCACAGTAAAATCTAACATTATTTAAAAGACTACAATAAAAACCCAGCAGGAAATAATTTAAAATTGGTTATGTTGATCATTCAATCATAAATTACCTGGCATGCAAAAGGCAGGAAATATGACACATATCCAGGATTAATATCAACTATTAGGAGCAATCCTAGTCATAGCAGAAATGATGGAACTAGTAGCCAGTGAAGTTGAAACAGTTATAAACAGGTTCCATATGTTATAGAAAGTGGAGAAAACATGAGCATGATAAGGAGAGACATGAAGATATAAAAAGATACATCTCTTGGAGATGAAATATATGATGGCTGAAATGAAAAATACATTGAATGAGATTAACAGTAGATGAGATGAAGCAAAGAAATCATCAGCAAACTTGAAGAAGTATTACATGAAATTATTCAGAATTAAGCATAGAAAGAAGAAACTGGGGGAGAAATGAACAGAGTATTATTTGATAGTGGGACAATACCAAGCAATCTAGTGTATATGTAATTAGAGTTACATAAGTAGAAAAGTAAAAGAAGGATGGAACAAATAGTGAAGAAAATAATAGCTGGAAATTTTCCTAATTTAATGAAAACTATGAACTGACAGATTTAAAGGAGCTCAACAAACCTGAAGAGTATACCTCTAAAGAAAACCATGTCAAGGCACATTTTAATCAAATTATTGAAAGTGTATCATTAAGAGAAGAAACTTAAAGGAATCTACAGGTAAAGACACAATCCTTAAAAAGGAACAATGATAAGAATTAGAGTAATTTCTCCCCATAAATTATAAAGCTATGTGACAGTGGGTGACTTCTTTAAATTACTGAAATAAATATTCTTTACCCAAACAATTATTGAAAACAACAAAGATGGAGGACTTACATATCTGATTTCCAGTCTTACTGTAAAGCTGCAGTAAGCAAGATTGTGTAATAGTAATATGATGATAGACATAAAGACAAATGGAATAGAATAGAATCCAGAAATAGGTCCACATACATATGGTTAATTGATTTTTGACAAATGTGTAAAGGCTATTCAATGTAGGAAAGAATAGTCTTTTCAACAAATAGTTCTGCCATACATAAATAAAATTAGCTGATTTATTAATTAATTTTAAAAGCAAATTTAAAAACCTTTACCATTACACCATTACACCATTACCCTACACACATGTTAACTCAAAATGGATTCTAGGTTAAATGAAAGAGCTTAACACTGTAGCATTAAAAAAGAGAGAGAGAGAGAGAGAGAGAATCAAGTGATCTTGGAGTAAACAAAGATTGTTTATAAGTTGTTACTAATAGAAAAGATGGGTTAGAATTCAGAAAAATTAAACACTTGCTGTTCAAAGGACTATTTTTAAAACATATATCTACTCTTACATCTCAATAAGAAGAAAACATGCAACTCAATTAATTTTTTTAATTTGTATAGGCAGTTTACCAAAGAATACCTATGAATAGCTCATAAGTACATGAAAAGGTACTCACTCTTGTCATTAGGGATGATTAAATTAAACCACAATGAAATATTCTGCACACCCACTAAATTAGCTGAGACTGACTAAGACTAAGACTAAGACTTAGACTAAGACTGACAATATCAAGTGTTATTGAGGATTTGGAGCAACTGGAACTCTGATACATTGTTGATGGGAAGGCAAAACAATACAGCTTAGATATTTGGCAGTTGCTCGTAAAGCACACTCTTACCATATGATCCAACACTTCCACTTGTAGATATTTATGCATGAGAAATGTTGATTATGTCTATGCATACAGTTTTTTAAATAACCACTTTAATCATCATGGTAAGGAACTAGAAGTAGCCCAAGTATCCATAAATGGGTGCATGAACAAATTGCAGTGTACCCATGCAATGGAATACTACAGAGCAATAAAAAGAATGAATCGGTGATTCAGAATGATAACAGAAGACTATTAAAAACGTATGCTGAATAAAAGGAGCCAGATTCAAGAAATTACATGCTTTATGGTTATTTATATAAACGTTTGGAAGAGGTAAAACTGTACTGAGGGAAAGCTGATCAGTGGTTTTCAGGAGCTGGGTTTCAGGGAGAGGAATAACTGCAAAGCTCAAAGGGGAACTTTGTGGTGTTGATGGAAATGTTCTTCATTGCAACTGCCTCATGAGTATTGTGATTACATCACACTATAGAAATTTCAAGACCCATCCAATTCTTTATTAGAATTGGTTAATTTTATTGCATGAAAATTATATCCAAATAGGGTTTTAAAAACTTTTATTTCACTTTCATGTCAATCCTCTCTAAGTAATTTGACAATTTTTTTTTCTGATATTTCTTATAAGTTAAAGCTATACTAAAATTTTATTAATGAAGTTATTAATGGAATAATTTATAGTCCTACTATATGCCTCTGGTTGCTATGTGAGCATTTGAGTAGAATAAATTGAAGTATAAATTTTTAACCAAACTAAACACCTTTTTTCCAAGAAAAATTTATCACACAAGTGCATATAAAATACATGCGTTCATATCCAAATTTGCATATAAAGTGTTGTGAGAAAATCAGGAAGCATATGGTCTTTTTTTCTTTTTTATTGTCTAAGAAGCAGTAAAGCCAAATAACTTGGCATGATTCTTAGAGTTTCACTCTTTTAAACGGCTTTATTGTCAGGCAGATGGGGAGTGCTAGCCACTTACTAAAATTACACTTGTATATATTGTAAGAATGTTTTATATTTATTCATGAAAATAAAATTTTTAGATTTGGCATTTAAAACTAGCAAAACCTATCTGTCATAGGGTTGAGTAACAACTGTACCTTCACATCCCAACCACTTTGAAATATGTTGCAGCATGGATGGCTGCCTAATGAATATTCTGAGATCCAGGTTCATTTTAATGATGTTTTTAAAAGCTCTCCATCTTGGAAAATAAAAGAAAATCACAGGCTAGTGATTGAAATAGATACAGAGAATGAATTTTAAGATGTAGCATCTCTTTCAGATTGTTTTGGTAAACATCATCATATTTCTCTTATTAAGTATATTTTCCCCTTCTATGAACAATTTAAAAATTAGTGCTTAGAATGAAGAGTCATACAGCATCATTCTGTGGATAAATAAACTTAGTCAAAGAGATGAATTTAAAGTCACATGTGACAGAGTAGACAATTAAAATATTCTTCTGTTTTGGGTTAGAATGAAAAGAAAGATCGATTTAAAAATAAAAGTTGCATATCTATATGCATCAGGATTTGGTGCTAAGAATTTGAACAAGTCGAGGATGGTATTATTTTATGTATCTAAAAATGTATTGAGACGTGGATATTTTTCAGTTAACTATCTGAATTACTGATAACTGTCTTGGATTCACATTGCAGTTAGAGAAGTAACTGAAGGACTTGATAAAGGATATTTTGAAAATCTAGAATTCCTACTTGAGACATGAAAATACATCTCATAATTCAATAGATAGATGGATACACACACACACACACACACACACACACACACACACACAGCAACCAACCAACATAGATAATTGACTTTGAGAACGTGTTTTATTTTTAAGATTTTATTTATTTATTTGTCAGAGAGAGAGAGCAAGCGAGAGAACACAAGCAGGGGGAGTTGGAGAGGGAGAAGCAGGCTTCCCGCTGAGCAGGGAGCCTGATGTAGGACTTGATCCCAGGACCCTGGGATTATGACCTGAGCCGAAGGCAGATGCTTAACTGACTGAGCCACCCAGGTGTCCCACTTGGTTTGTCTTGAAGACAAAAATTTTTATCTATCATCTATCTATCTATCTATCTATCTATCTATCTATCTATCTATCTATCATCTATCTATCTTAAAAGATTTATTTATTTTAGAGAGAGAAAGTATGCACACATGAGTGGGGGAGGGGCATAGAGAGAGAGAGAGAATCTCAAACAGACTCCCCATTGAGTGTGGAGCCTGTCATGGGGCTCAATCCAAACCCCCTGAAATCATGACCTGAACCAAAAATCAAGAGTCAGATGCTTAACCAACTAAGCTTCCTAGGTGTCCCTGAAGACAAAATTTTAGACACAGCTCTGAGGAGACATTGTATGTGATGAGGCAATTTTTATAAACTTGAAGTCAAAACTAAATTTTCTGCCATTCAAATCTATTATATGTCAAAACCTTTTCAGGTAAACTTCAGGCAGAATGTTAGCATCTCATAATGCCAGATCACTGAGGAATTTGAGTGTATGCAGAGAACCTGCCAAAATATAAAGAGTACGTTGTCTGAATAATCATTAATATTGTGTCTAAAGATTTGTGTTTCCCCTGTTTCTCTCCCTAGCAGAGTTGCTCTGCACTTGCAGTTGTAAGAGCCATTAGTGAAGAAATAGAACACTTAAAAAAACTGGTATATAAAGCAAGTATCTTCAGGGTTTTTTTTTTCATGCATCCATTCTTTATCTTAGTTTACCCCTGTTTTATTAATTCTTTTCCCCCATACTAACAGTATTGAAATTATGATTCTTAGCCACATAACAACATAATAAAGTTTTATAGTATAAATTGCCAAAAAAAATACTGGTGCAAGAGTTTGCCAGGGCCACAGTTTGGTATACAATACGATATAAAATATGACCTAAAAGCTATTTTCTCCTAATTTTTCTCTAGATGAAATACCAGAAGTGATATAGTATTTGAAAGTGTTGTTTTAAATTGCTCTTGTTCTTTGGGAATTTCACCTCTGTCTACAGGAAGTTATTAAAGTAGACTGAAGCATGTGTTTCCTAAAGGATAGTATCTAGTTGTTTTTTCCTTTGTATATGGTGCAGTGGAGATACTGTATGAGTTGTGCAAACATACCCATGCACTACTGATACATTATATAATTTGAATCATTTCACAATCAAAAAGAGTTTGTGAAATCCCTAGACATTCTATATAAAAGTTGTGTATGCTCCTCAGGTTCACTCTCTCCATACATTTTAATTGTATCCATGTTTTTTGAGGTGTGTTCCTTTGTGTCAGTTGCTAACAGATTGCAAAACAAAAACACAAACAAAAACAAAAAAAAACCCCGGTATCCATAACATAGCATTTTTCACTTTTTTTTTCATTATCACCCCTGAAAGGAGTTTTTTTCAACAATTTTTCCTAATTGTTATCCCTATAAAATTTTAGTACTACAGATAAACTCTATATCTGCTTATGTACTGTATGTATAGCTGTGCCATTATATGTAAAAAAAAAAAATCCAATTTTTGCCTCCTCCCACCCCAGAAATCTACGTTTGCCTGTTGGGGTTGATATCTTCCTCATTCAGAATGCATGCTATGTCAACTATAGTTAGGACACATTCTCATGTATAGGGATATTTTTTTTTGTCCTTCTGTATTATCTTTCCTGACCTCCGCCTAGAAATGCTTCAGTAATTATACAATTCAAGGGAATGAAGTTTTTGTTCATTTCAGAAAGAACATGGAGGATAGGAAGAGATGAGAATAAATTAGCCTCTTCTAAGCAGAGCTTAGGTTTTGGTTCTCATAATTGACATATTTAGAGTTAATATTTGCTCCGTGAGTGAAGGACTATGTAAATCCATGGAAAAGTCTGTGCAGATGGACTGACGTTGCCTGTCCTAATCAATTCCAGTAGCTCAGGTAGGCTCCCAAATGTTAATGGTTATTTGAGCGTCCTATATCCAAACTCAACTCTAGCCTTCCTATGTAAGAGGCATGTAACTAATGTCTCTCCAAATCCTGTAAATAAACACATGTTCAGGGGTTATATCCTGGGCTGAAGAATAGTTTTACTAGGAAATAAATATAATGCAAAAACACACATACTGATTTTACAAATTATGCTAATTTATGTAAGATTGTTGATATGTGAATGATTAGAGTTTATGAATTATTGTCACATATGTTAAATATTTACAAGAAGCCAAGTACAATGCTATGAACTTTATATAGATTCTCTAATTTTATCCTCACAAGCCTATAGAATAGATACTTGTGTTATACCTATTTTATATGTAAGTAAAATAATATCCAGACTGCATTTTAAAGACTGGTTTTAATAGCTAATTTTATCAATGGCTATAATGTGAGATTATGAAGCGTTGACTAATTTGTGTTTAATTTTTTTATAATTTGAAAAAAATATATATGTATATAAAAGTGTCTTTCCACCTTTACTGTTGTGGAGATGTTAGCAATAAGTACAAGAACAAAATAGCCACCAGGACTAAAAAAGACAAACAAGAAACATGACTTAAACTCAGAACTTCAGAATGGGCTGTTTTGAAACTGACAACTGTCATAATCATAATCGTGATAACACCTGGCATTAACTACTTACTAAATCATCATCACCTTCACAACAGCACTTTTATTTTACTGAGGAGGAGACAGAAGGTCAGAGATGCTAATCATATTTTGGAGATTCTAGACCCTGATATTTTATTAGTGATGTTCTTGATCATTTTTTGGTGTGAGAGGTATGAAGGATAATTAAATAGTGCTCTCTGAAAACTGAAAATGTCCGACGCACAGATTTATCACAATATAAAATGAGTAGTGCTTCATTTATTTTTAACTGCTAAAATTTTCAGAGCTGTATATATTTTCTGGATATGACTGCCCTGAACACAGTTCTTTGAGGTTTAATAAAATGTACCTTTTTAATAAAATGTACCTAATGACAGCATTGCCTGTACTGGAAACATTATGCAAATGTATTGCAATGAAGTCTATGAGTTTAGTTAAGCTTGAGAAAAAGTTTGTAATTAACAAATTAGCATTTGAAAAAGACGTTTTGAATATGTATAGTAGGAAATTCTGCTTAACTTGTGGGGTGTGTTCATAATGATTACTTCAAAATTCATGCATATGCATTTTTTAACATGCAAATATTTGAAACCTTAGTGGACTAGTCCAGATCCAGCTCATTTGTTTTTTCCAGTTAAATGACTAAAATTATAAGTAAAGCATCATGAATACATATACTAACATGTGGAATCGTCTTTGCTCCTCTTTTTAATTTGGTATTTTCTTAAATATTAAGAACACAAAGTTAAATACATTCTATTTATTATGACTTCAAAGTAGAAGAAAATAATAATATTAAGAATAAACAGTCTTGGTATCTGTTTTTTCCTCCCAAGTATATGTTATGAACTAGAATATTGTGGTTAGGGCTTAGTTTGTTCTGTGTGTTACATTGTGCTTTTGGGGTTTGTTTGGATTTTGGTGTCTCACACACAAACACACACAGATATTCAATTATTAATGGAGAGTGAAAAAAATACCCAATGGCTACTTTTTAAAAAACTGCCCTATATATTTGCTTCAATGTAAATTAAAGGACATTTTCTTAACTATTTCTTTAAGTTGCTCATGCCCTTCCTCTGTTGAAGGAACTCACTAATTCTTGGTTAACTATCAGATATGATCTCAAATCTCTAGCACTGAAGGCTATTCTACAATACAAAGCATCTTTCTCACTGCTCATCAGAAGTTCCATACTCATCTAGTCTCTAGATTAATTTTATGTTTCCAATAAATGCATGATCATTGAACTTTTCCCTGCCACCACCCGGAAGTTTAGATAAACAACTCTTCTGCCAAGAAATTTTACTCAACTTAAGTCACGATGGTATTTTTCCATTGCTGAATCTCTACAATATTTGTAGTTGGTTCATTACATACCCTACACAACAGATATGTAACCAGTTATAATAGCTAATTTAAATCTATAGTAGATAAATATGTGAAGGCTTTGCCTTTCCAGCTAGAGCAGAGAAATCATGTCCTATGTTGGCTCAATCAACCTCTAAACTCCAGTAGGCAACTAACAGGTCTGGCTTGACTTGGCCTACTGAGAGGATGGGCACTTTTTTCTCATGAACTCTTACAATCTTTGCTCCATCTTGTAATAAAAAGGAATAATTAGTGCTATAAATCCATAAAACGAGTCAAATATTTTTTCCGCACTAGTTTGATCATAGTCCTACACTAGAAAATAAGATAACTAAGCAGTCTCATGAAGCTCCTACAAACAATATACTTCCATATGCTTTAAGTTCTATTTGCTTTTTAAGTTTATTGCGACTGTGTGGTAATATTTGATGTTTCATTCTGACTAGAAAAAATTGATGTGGTTTTTCTTCTTTTCGGTGTTTTCACCTCTTTTTCAGTTTATTGATAATATCTATCTAACCCCGACACTCTTTTGTATAGTGATGACATAAAACCAGTCAAAATCTACATTGAGAAAGCATAACTAAGAATTAAAGTGAAGCAGTGCCTGACACTAGGTCCAAGGACTAGGCGAGTGACATTTGAGCAGAGTAGAAACCGAGGAATGAGAAGTATTCCAGGCATAGGGAACAGAATAGGCAAAGACATGAAATAACAAATGCCTCTGTCGAAATCAAGTGGAATATAAAGATGGCTGGATTATCAGGTGTGAGGTTAGAAAGGGCATTATGGATGATGCTTACACTTTCCAATATAACCTACTAGAAAAAGCATCCATTCCGTGGTTGCATATTAAACCCTAGCAAAAGATGCTTCAATTTTCCATTTTCTTATGAGCATGACAACTGACAGTGGATGAGTCTACATGCATTCTGTCTTCAGTTGTCCAGATCAGATTTGCTGTTTACTTAAGTTTTATTTTCTGAGAAATTTTCAGGGAACTTTGTTCTGTTAAAACCAGACTTCGGCTTTCTAAAAAATTATATTTTTTATAAAAACAAAAAAGTGAACAGTATCATCTAGACAGTTTTAGCACAAATATTTTCTGACTTCAATATAGCAAGTCTCCGGTTAGACAATAACTCTTCTAAGTCTCTATATTAAGATTTTAGTTTGTATTAAAAATAAGTAAAAAGAAAGAAAAAGAGTACTAGAAATATACTTAAAAGTGAATATATTTTAGAAGCTTTTATTTTTTTATTATTTTTTTCGAGATTTTATTTATTTATCTGACACAGAGAGAGAGACGGAGAGAGAGGAAACATGAGCAGGGGGAGTGAGAGAGGGAGAAGCAGGCTTCCTGCCCAGCAGGGAGCCTGATGCGGGTCCTGGGATCATGACCTGAGCCTAAGGCAGACGCCTAACGACTGAGCCACCCAGATGCCCTTACAAACTTTTAAAATCAACCATTGTAGGGGTGCTTGGGTGGCTCAGTCATTGGGCGTCTGCCTTCGGCTCAGGTCATGATCCTAGGGTCCCTGCTCAGCCGGAAGCCTGCTTCTCCCTCTCCCACCCCCCCTGCTTGTGTTCCCTCTTTCGCTGTGTCTCTCTCTGTCAAATAAAATCTTAAAAAAAAAAAATCTTATGGTTTGCCTCCCTCTTTCTTTTAAAATAAATAAATAAGAATAAATTCAACCATTTAGTTCATTAGTGTAGTGTTTTGCCCCTCTTTTTATGACTGAATTTCTTTTTTAATAACTAAATTAACATGATAATATAATTTTTATATAATTTATAAGTATGTATAGACTATGGTATAGTGTTGGATGACAGCTAACCGGCATTATAGATACTATTTGTGCAGGTCTCCAGAACGACAAGATTTACAGTTCCTTCAGAAACTTTATTTTTTTGGTCTTCAGCATTTACTGAATTATTACTATAATTCCATAATTATTACTATAAATGACATATTCTAATATACAAATTCAACTTTAATGATGAGGACATATTTCTCTATATAAAGCAGAAGCACAAATTTTGTATTCAAGGTTAAAACAAACAAATGTGCTCTTCACAAAGCTATCCACACCATCCATGCCTTATGAAATGTAAGTTCAGTGTGAGACAACTTAATTCTCAATGTACTTAGCAAAATACAGTAAGTATATCTACACGAAAAAGGTCATAAATTAAACAAGCTCTAATACATTTTATTTTAAGCATAATTTAATCTGAGTCACCGTTAGGCTCAAAGCATAATAGAATAATCAGAAAAATTGAGGGGGGGCGCCTAGGTGGCTCAGTCCGTTAAGCGTCTGCCTTCGGCTCAGGTCATGATCCCAGGGTCCTGGGATGGAGCCCCGCATCAGGCTCCCCACTCTGCAGGAAGCCTGCTTCTCCCTCTCCCACTCCCCCTGCTTGTGTTCCCTCTCTCGCTGTGTCTCGCTCTGTCAAATAAATAAATAAAATCTTAAAAAAAAAAAGAAAAATTGGAGGTCCAATTAATTTATAAATCTGCTATTGAATTATTATTTAACTAGAGTGAATGCAGTACTAACACATGAAGAGAAGTTTTGCATCTGAAATGAAACATAATAAATATCTGATTTGGGGACTTTTCCATTAAACAATTGATGTTAGTGTAAAAAGCTTTCTTTCCTTATTATTATTATTTTTTTTTACTCTAGTTGCTGTTATAATCTTGAGAATACAAATGACAGTCATGGCCAATTGAAATATTTTCTTTACAACATTTTTTTTCTTTTTAAAGCATTATTAATATAACCTAGAGTATATGTTAATATTTTCATCATTCTTCGGTGAGTTTATTTGGTCTGCATCTGGAACTACCCAGAAAACATGTATAATATATGTATCTAAAAGGGAAATAAAAATGCATGAAAATATCTAATTGTGTATACTGTTAAGCTAGAGAATAAAAGATGATGACCCCTTTTTACCATCCAGCCGAGCGTGAAAGAGCAAGAGATTTAAAACTTCATTAATTGCTCTCACACGACGTTAGAGGCCACCTGCACTTGAAAGAATTTACATTGGAGCAGATGGATTGCTGAATGTGATATCAAAGATTTTCAGAATGTTTGTTTTAAAAATAAACTGGATTCTAAGACAAGGGCAAGCAAAGCATACAATTTATAAAAGTGGCAGGGCTTTTGGGAGGGATGGGGTGGCTGGGTGATAGACACTGGGGAGGGTATGTGCTACGGTGAGCGCTGTGAATTGCGTAAGGCTGATGAATCACAGACCTGTACCTCTGAAACAAATAATACATTATATGTTAAAAAAATAAAAAAATATAGCAGGAAAGGGAAAAATGAAGGGGGGAAGTCAGAGGGGGAGACGAACCATGAGAGACTATGAACTCTGAGAAACAAACTGTGGGTTAGAGAGGAGGGGGTGGGGGGATGGGTTAGCCTGGTGATGGGTATTAAAGAGGGCACTTATTGAATGGAGCACTGGGTGTTAAACAATGAATCATGGAACACTACATCAAAAACTAATGATGTACTGTATGGTGACTAACATAATATAATAAAATTAAAAAATGCAAAAAAAAAGTGGCAGGGCTTTTATTCTTCGCACTTTTTTTAGATGAGGAAGGCACATTTTTATCTCTAAAATAAAAATATACTCACCACTACTCCTTAAAATGATGAAAATTGTGCCATTCAATTACATGATGATATATTCATACATTTTAATTTCGTTCTATGTATTTGGGTCTTTTGAACCTACCTGACTGGTTTTCTTTACTAACTCCCAGACCAATGAAATCCAGCCTTTGCCAGATATAAGAGTTTTCACAACTCTTGATTATTCAAGCTCTACAATAAAGATTGTTCCATATATAAAATTAGTAAGGAAAGGTTAAGGTTAACTTTTTGTCAAGGAAGTTCATTTTCACTTACCTCTGATTCTGGCTTGTGCTGTGTGCACTTGCATTGATGGATTCAGATCACCCACAATGGAATAGCTAGTTAGGATGGACTCGAGCTAACTAGATGCTTTTGCGTTCAGATATATCCTGCTTTACTTTTGCAACATGTTTTGATAGTTATGTTTGGCAAGTGTTTCTCCAGCTTCACCCGCAAAATTAAATTTTACTCAGAATTTGCATTATAGTGTTTTCAGGTATTCTGTGAGCATTGATAGACTGAATCAGCGAACTATAGCCAGTGGGCTGAATTTGACCCAGTGGCCGTTTTTGGAAATAAGGCCTTACTGTAACACAGCCATGCCCATTAATTTCCTTACTGTCTGTGGCTGCCTTTGGGCTATAGTGTGGGAGAACTAAATAGGCAAAACAAAGACAGTGTGGCCCACAAAACCTAAAATATTTACTATCTAGCTCTGTACCGGAGTTTACCAAACTAGATAGAGTTGCTCACTCTGTGATCTTAGGCAAATTTTCTTAACCTCTCTGGGTGTTAGTTTTCTCAACTATTAACTAGGGCTGATGATAGTACCTTCTTCATAATGATTTTTATGATGATTAAGTGGGAGAATATAAGCATTTAGGAGAAGGTCTGACCTGTGGTAGGTGCAATATAAATGTTACCCAGCACTGGCATCACATTTTCTAAGGAATAATGATAGGTCATGGAAGCTGAGAAATGGGTTTTTCCATTTTCTTTATTCAGATAATAATGTAGATAATGTGGTTTTGTATTATAGCCACATGTCCTTTGAAGGTGGAAGCCTGGGTGTGAATGACAATTAACCCCTTGCTTTCTGTTTAAATAAAACCTTCAGTAAGTAAAGCAAACTCTCTAATCTTATCTGTAAAATAATAATGATAATAATAGAAGTGCTAATCATATCTCCCAATAGCTGGTATTATTGTATAGGGCAAATGAAATAAGAAATATGTAGCAAGGTGAATTGTAAAGTGCAATACAAATCAAAGATTTTATGCCTAATTAACCTTTTCTCACTTCCATGCTTTACACTTGGGTTAATGAATATGTGTAATTATTTAGCCAAAAGGACTAAAAAGGTTAACCCTTTTGTGTCAAGTGTGGCCATATGCATCAACATGCATGAATCTGATAGTCATAATGAGTGAAAGAGGCCAGACCCAGAAGAGCCTGTGTGATATGATTCCCTTTATTTAACATTGTGCAACAAGAAAACTAATCTTTGGTGATAGAGCAGAATATTAGTAACCTTGGGTGTGCATGTATAGGGGAAGGGTATTCAAGATAAAGACTTCTGGGAGACTGGTAATGTTACAGATCTTCATCTAGGGACAGGTTATGTGGATGTGTTCACTTTGTACAGCTTCATTGATTTGAACAGTTATGATTTGTGTACTTCACTTAGGTATTTATAATTGAGTTTAAAAAATGATTACAAGAAGAAGTTTTTAAAAAGAAAGAAAAGGAAAGGAAATCAAATAACTGCTTTCAACAATCATGAAAAGAATAATCTTCTGCCATTGGATCCAGTCACCTCATTTCAGCACTTACACACTTACATGGACATTACTCTCCACAGCTCCATGCAGTCTACCAATTCAAGCGTGTGCGTGCATGCACACACACACGCACACACACACACATACACCACTAATCAAATGGGACTTTGCTTTGGTCACCCTTGTCTCCATATGGTGCTCTGAATTGCGATTTTTGACAGAATTGGTCTTTTATTTTTCCTTCTCTATAAAGATCCTACAATCTCTAATTTTACTGGAAGTTTTTGTTTTGTTTTTTTTAAGACTTTATTTTTTTGATTGAGAGAGAGAGAGAGAGGCAGAGACAGAGCATGAACAGTGGGGAGGAGGGAGAAGGAGAAGGAGATTCTCTGCTGATCAGGGAACCTGATGCCGGGCTTGATCCCAGGACCCTGAGATCATGATCTGAGCCTAAGGCAGATGCTTAACTGACAGCCATCCAGGCACCCCACATGAAGTTTTTTCTTAAGTATTTAAGATACTGTAACCTTTATGGAACTCATAGATCTCATTTACTCCATATCATATACTTATTGTTGTGTTATTTTCCAAACTTTTGTTTTTTACTTTATTTTTGTACATATCACTCATTTTCCTAAAATATATACATGTTCCATGAAAACAAGACCAAAAATGTCTTAATCGAGAGCTAGGTTTACAATAGTAATCAAATATATTTTTAACATTAAATTTTATTTATCTTTAAAAAGATAATGCTTTATTAGTACAAAACCAAAAAAAATAAAAGCTATGAAAAAATATATATATAAAAGCTATGTAGGGAAAATTAAGTCTCTTTCCCACTCTAACCCCTAAGCATCCCATTCCATTAACATCTGTGCATAATCTGTGCATATGCACTTAGCTTTGTGTTTTATAAATTGGTAGTTTACTATAGATATTATCTTATACCATGTTTCACTAAGTGAATCATATATCTTGAACATCTTCCACATTGATAAATAAAGTGAATTAAAAATATCCAAAGAACCTATGGAAGCATGGAGACTTGAAATTATGAGACAATGTCATTTTTGCAAATATTATGAAATTGCCTTCTTGACATCATCACTGTAGACTCATCTTACACTCATTTTGTCACTTTGAGAGGAATTTAAAAAGGAGTGTTTATGTATTGAACTATGCTGAAATTTATTTTTTTCCATTTTGTCCATGTGGTTTTCCCTCTTCACATGAGTGTACTAAATAAATATTTAGTCTATTGTTCTTGATGTGTACTCTGAAAACTATGTGAAACATTCCTATTTTTTTTTTTATTTGTTTGTTGCATTTTAGCCAGGAGTTTGTTTAAATTCTATTTCAGAACTTTGGACCTTACTAGATGTTGAGTAATGTGCTGCTGAGATATAAGGTGCAAATGGTTTCACTCTTGATTCCTCTGTACCAGCGAAAGACAACTTGGAATTCTAAACAGATTAAAAATAGAGGTTGATGTTCAAGTGGGCTCTCTGAGAAAACAGGCTCTCTTTGACAAATCCCTCCGCTTATTAGACAAAGTGCAAAAGCATTACATCTGGAGTTCATAAGCCATTGTTTTATGGAACTGATTCATCATGCAATCCCTTCTACTTTTGAAATAAACCCATGAGTATTTGTTAAGTATGGCTATCTGCACACAACGTACATATAAATGCCCACAAACCCCTCTCTGAGCACATGTTCCCTATAGAGTTGTGCCCTTAAAAAAATCTTATAAAACGGATTTGCAGCACAGTTTTCAAATTGGCAGATACTGTTTTAACATTATCTTTTAATGGATTTCTAAATTCAGCTGCAGGAATTATTCTTATTCCTTCAAGCCAATAACCCCTTATTTTTTTTAAATTCAAAATGCTTTTATGATATATTTCCTTTTGATTGAAAAGAAAAAAGAAATAAAGGTGGGATTATTTTTGAAACATGCAATCCCCAGATACTTCCAGAATTTATTTTCCTTCCTCAAATCTTGAAGCACGTTATTTTTTTTCACATCTTTAGACTGTCAGAATCCAAATTATTGATTTGGCAAGAATAAAACTTAAGGAAACATACAGCAAAAGGCTATTTATGTGGCACAGAGATTTTTAGAGGATTTCAGATATTTGAGAGGAGCCACTCATAGATTCTGCTGCTCTTAAAATTCCTTAAGATGCCATTCTAAAAGATGACTGCAATTCAGATCACTGAAATGCTTTGATGTCTTGTTTTTTCTTTTGCAGATTGTAATCCACATGTTTGCAAGGCCTCACCCTAGAGTATAATTTAATGTAATTGACAGTCATTGTTCCTTGAAAAGTTTGAATTAAATTAACATAAGCATGAATGAAACTGACCAAATAACCACACACAGATTTTTTTTTTAATTTTTTTAAAATTTTTTTTAAAATTTTTTTTCCTTTAGGATCAGTGACAATATTATGTATAAAATGAGCGTTTGGCTCTTTGATCCTCATTGAATCACTCCAAATTTGATTATAAGTGGGTATCTTGGTGTGTAATAATTTAGGTTCATGAAAAATTTTTAGGTTTCCCATTCAGTTCTTGGGTTTATTGAAGAACAGGGTTATTTTATGTGTGTAGTGATGAATTTTGTTCTTTTTCTTTTTTTACACTAAGATCAAATACAGACTGCAAAACTGACTGAGCATGAAATTGCTTTTAGAAATTGTGGGAGCTAGTTTAGATGGCAAGAATCAGATGAACAGTTGTTAGTAAAAATGTGCGTGTGGAAAGGATGATGGTAATGGATAGAGAAGGATAAAAGTAGGGAGATAATAGTATAGAGCAGAAACATGCAAGGGACAAACATCTCTATAGAGTATTTGCATGTTAAGCCAGCATGCTTAAAAGCATACAAGTTTTTTGGGGAAAAAATTCTCATTGTTTTGACTTTTCTTCACGGAAGACCAGTGAGGGTCTGGGGTCTTACGGTAACCGCCACTGCAAAGCAATTAGACTTCATTATGGTTGTGCTTATGCAATACTAATTATCATGCCTGTCGTGCGGTTTTCCTTATTTGACCATGTGACAGCCCACAGGTCTGACACCCTCTGTGAACCAACAGCTGAGGAAAATTTCAATGTGGCAGATTTTGTACAAAATACACCCAAACAAAAATGTAATCACACTTTTCCTGAACAACTGCATTAACAGAATGTGTTACAGCAAATCTACAATTAGTGGATTGCATTCATTTGTACTGAGGAAAAAATAAAGGAGACTAGGGATGATTCAAGTCTATGCATACAAATGATTATACCTTGGGTCCAGAATCGAAAAGTGTAATAACACTGTATTATATTATTATGGGGACTAACATTTTGCCAGTAAAATCAGATCTACGAATGTTAGCATTAAAAGTTAGAAGCTTAATGGTCAATATATTTATGGCACCACTACAAATCTGTGTGAAGACCAGATAATACATAAACCTGTATATGTTTTGAATTTAAGAGTCTGGATATTGGCAAATTTTGCTTTTGTTTGTTTGTTCTTGTGGAACTGGGGATACTTTGGTTAGCAAAATCAGATATAGTCACTGGCTACGTAGATTGTACAGTCTGGTGTAGAGGTTGGAATAGAGGCTATACCCCCGACTAATAAATATAAAATTAACACTGTGATATGAAGAAAGGGGGTTGGTGCTGTGAGATTTTACATAGAGGTATTAGCCAGATTGTGAATTAAGGAAGTTTTCTTAGGAAATGAAAATTTTCAAAGACCCAAGTTCCTGTTGGAGGTCAAGCAGATGAACTGAGGACATTAGGACACTGGGTCACATACTTTGCTGCACATCAGAAGGAACTTAGGAATTTTGAGTTTCTTTAGATTACTGATGCCTCGGTCTCATCTCCAGAAAATCTGATTTAATTGTTCAGAGTATGATCCAGGCATTGAGCGTTTTCAGGTGATTTTAATGCACAGCAAAATTTAAGAACCGTTGGGGAGATGTTCTAGGCAGATGGAAAAGGCCTGTGGTAAGATGAACCATGACAAAACCTTAATAAGGCTGAAAGGTCAGCTACTGCTCTGGAAGGCAAGGAGAGGAGGGAGTGGGGACAGGCATGTGCAGCATGAGACTGAAGAGCTAGGAAAAAAGCCAGGCTGTGCAGGGCCTTGAAAGCCAAGACACAGAGTGAGTTAGGTCTTTGCTCAATCAAAATGGGAAGCCATTCAACCCATGTAGGAGACATGTTACGCATCTCCCACCTCCCACCTTTCGTCCGGAAAAAACGTGAACAGGGTTGACTTTCCTTTTCTCTCATATTTTGACTTCTTGACTTGCCTGTACTTTTAAATGAACAAGAGTAATTTTTTGAGATCATTGGTCACTGGAGAAACATAAAGCTTTTCCTTTTTCTTCAGTCTTAAGTTATCACAAAGCTGGAAAATTTATAAAAGATCAAGATGGTTCTTAAACAGTCACTAAATAAACTTCCAACCCTTCTGGTCTACCAGCCACCAGAGGTGGCTCTATGCCAGAATGAGTTTTCAACTTCAGTCGCACATGGCAATTACTTAGGATAGATATGTATATTATTTAGAACAGTTTTAAGTTCACAGCAAAATTAAGAGGAAGGTACAGAGATTTCCCATATATCTCCTGCTTCTACAGGTACATAGCCGGATGTCAACATCCCCCACCAGAGGGGTATATTTGTTACAACTTATGAACCTACATTGACACATCATTATCATCCAGAGTCCATGGTTTATGTTATGGTTTACTCTTGCTATACAATCTATGGGTTTTAGCAAATATATAATGACATGTATCCATCATTATGTTATGATACAGAATATTTTTACTGCCTTAAAAATTCTCTGTTCTACAACTCATCACCCCTCACTCCCCAGCAATCCCTGGAAACCACTGATCCTTTCATTGTCTCCATAATTTTACCTTTTTCAGAATAGCATATAGTTGGAATCATACAGTATGTAACCTTTTCAGATTGGCTCTTTCACTTAATTATATGCATTTAAATTTCTTCCATGTCTTTTCATGCCTTGATAGCTCATTTCTCTTTAATGCTGAATAGTATTCCATTATCTAGATGTACCACAGTTCATTTGTCCTTTATTTATGAAGGACATCTTGGTCGCTCCCAAGTTTTGGCAATTATGAATAAAGTTGCTATAAACATCCAAGTTCAGGTTTTTGTTTGGATATAAGTTTTTAACTGTTTTGGATAAATGCCAAAGGGCATGATTCATGACTACTGGAGGGAAATTTTTATAAATACTGATGGCTAGGCCCAAACCAGTCAACCTAGGTGTGATATCTCAGCACAATTTCTGACATTCCATAGATGGCTCTAATGTTCAGCTAAAGTTAATAATTACTGATCTAGTGGATAAATCTTTTTGAATTTAGTTAAACTTTGGGCACATTGATCTTCAGACTGAACAGGAATCTCTTGGGTTTTGGAAATGAGGGGAAGTTACAATGAGCACCCTAAGGTATTTGTTTAAGTTCACCCTTGTCACGGAACCGAGATGATTTCTTTCAAGGCAGATCCAGTTAAAAGAAACAGCTTCCAGAATGCTTGCAATGAGATGACAGAATCCCTGCCTCCTCCAGAAGTTTGCCATAGACTGAGCACATTTACCATATTGAATTTTCAATAGTCTGTCCTCTAAGATCTAACTTTAAACACTTGTACTTCTATCACTTGGTTCTGATTATTTTCTCACATTTATGTCAAGTCCACACCATATTATCAATGCCTCTGCTTTTCTAGACCCTAGCGAACACTCAGGGTCTGTACAGGGAAGACAAAAAAATTGGCAAACAAAAGAAGCAAAAGAAGTTTGTATAGGACAGAAAGGGAAGGAAACAGACCTTGAACATGGGTAGAAAGGAGAAAAACAGACCATGTCTGAGATAGAAGGCACATTGACATGAAGAGGCATACTTAAGAAGGTTAGAAGGAGTAAGAAGAGTCACTGGACAAGTGCCAAGAAGGTTGAAAAACCAGGCAGCAGATGCATGGGTCTGTCAATGGGTGGCTACCCAAGGAGGCAGGGCATTAAGCTTGGGGGTTATTCAGCAAAGCCTCCTCAACCAAATAATGAATGGCATTAAAACCATCAAAGGATTCAGTGATAGGGAAATGAAGCCTTTTGGGTGAAGAATTCCAGGGATATTCTGAGGGCTATGACACAGATGTAGGGAAATTCTCAGCATGAACTGAACAATATTCAAATGAAGTTTGAATGTTAGAGCTCAGAATGAGTATTAGAACCATACCAGCTAGCACCAGGGAAGAACAGAGTCATTTAATAATAATTCTTAGGAACTCAGGCATGTAAAATGATTTTCTAAAGGTCAAGGCTAGCAGATTATGCCTTTCACCTCCACGGAATTTCAGAGCTGAAAAGGAACTCCCAAATCATACAGCCCAAACAAGCGAGGAAACTGAGGCTAACTGATTTGCCAAGCTAAGAAATGTGGGAGAGCTGGGCCTAGAATCCAGACTGCTAAACTCACAGGCCTTTTGTCTTCTTACCCTGTCATGTTGCCTTCAGACCAGGGGAAAATATAAGGAGATTGAATTGCAGTGGGGAAAGGTTTACATCAGTCATGGAAAATTGTAATGAGGGTTATTTGATACTGTGAAAGTATAATGTTGAAGGTAGTGCGTTGTCATAGTCACAGCTGACTAAAAAGCAAGTTACCATCAGCAGAGGAGTGAACAGAACACCCCGATGGGGATTTAGGAGACTCGAGTTCAAATTCTTTTCTGTTATGGACAAATTCATTCATTCATTCATTCATGCATTCATTCGTGCATTCATCAATGCCTCCTATTACATGTCAGCATGCTTGGCGCCGTAGAGTAAAATAATCAATGCCCTTAAAGTGCTTATAATTGGTGTGGAAGATAAGACAAATGTGAGCATAATTACAATGAAACACTGATTATGAAAAATCTGTTCTAATGTCGAGAATAGATCAGTAGCCAGGAAATCTGAGAAGACGGAGGTGTTATTTTCATCTCTTGTGGTGAATAGAATTATGAGAGTCAAGGAAATTTCATAGACAAAAAAGTAGAATTTGAACTAGATTTTGAATGATAAGTAGGATGTGAATGGTGAGGAAGAAGGAGGAAACGTTTTAGAAAGAGAGAAAAGAGAGGCACGTGTGAATAAAATCAGTGGTGTTTCACTGAATGTGAAACACTGAAAATAAAGTTAGGGAAGTGAATTAGAATTCCATCCAGGCAAACCTAAAATATTAGGCTAAGTGTTGTTTAAATTCACATTGCAATGGAGGGTGGGACACTGGAATAGAGAGAGGTGGCATGGGTTGTCAGGATGTGTTTTAGGGATAACAATTTAGGAGAGAGCCAAGGGTAATTTGGAGACAACAAAGAATGAAAGCCTAGAGGTGTGTTAAGTCATGGCTGAAAATCTTAGTTCAGACTAATTGAGAGTGGGATTTTGAGAAGCAGCTGTAAGAATAAAGACTATGACACAGATGAAAGAGCAGAGGAATGACAGGCAAGGTCTGCCAATTAGATGGAATTAAAAGAAGGGAGATGGGGACTCCAAGTTACTTCAAAGCTTTTGAGCCTGGGTGACACAGAAAAAGACAGAGTTGTGAAAATAAATATGGAATGCAAATATTTCCATAACACTCATCATATTCTCATACTTGGAACAAAATAACTCATTCTTTCACCCATAAACATATAAATCTGCCATACATGTTATATATTGTGCATACACAACATGGGTAGCAATGCATATGCTGTAACTTTAATCACTTTTGCAGATTAGCATAGATTCAGAGCCAAAAAGAAATTGATACAGAATTTAATATGTAGTACAGTAAGGAAATCACACGTTTGTTATTGCTCTTGTTCAAGCTATTGACTGTGTCTCGAGTTTTATCATTTGCAAAACTGTCTTACATATTCCAAAATATATTCTAAGAAAGAGTTATTTAGACAGTTAATTTAGTCTATAGATCAGCCACTCGGAATTGAAGATAATCAATAGTAGCTTAAGAGTCAGGCTCTAACTAGATCTTTAGGCAGGGACCCCAAGAGATGATTATTCCTTCTAACTCAATTTAGTACAATGTAGGAAGCATGAATGTAGCAGCCCAACCCATCTGTTCTTTTTTTTCTAATTTTAAAGAGGTTATTTTTGTATCGGTCTTTGGAATTTTTAGTTCTGTCTCTGTTATGCTACACAAGATACTGATGCTAACAGGCTGAAAGAAAATATTGTTGGGAAGAAGAAGAAGAAACTGTGGTACATTAAACCTTGTCATTTTGCCATTTGGTATTCTTTCCCTTTTTGGGTGAGGGGGGAGCTCCACATCCAACTTGGTGCTTGAACTCAAAGCACTGAAATCAATAGTCACATACTCTACCAAATGAGTCAGCCAGGTGCCTTTGGTATTCTTTACTTTTTAATGAACCATGTCACCTTCTATTTTTCCACAGTCTCTCTTTCTCTCCATCTAGTTTGTTGTTTCTTTTTTTTTTTCCTTTTCATTAAAACCTCAATATTTTAGAGAATGGCTATCTCCAGAATTTCTTTATAGGAGAGGTTCAGGGGATACAATTTGACTGAAATAGAGGTTTTGGGGACTTGTCTTAAACTACTTTGGAAGAATAGATACATTTTAAACATTTAAATTATATATTACTGATTTAAAAGGATAACAACATTTTCAAAAGGTTTTTTTTTTTTTAAAGATTTTATTTATTTATTTGAGAGAGAGAGAGAATGAGAGATAGAAAGCACGAGAGGGAAGAGGGTCAGAGGGAGAAGCAGACTCCCTGCCGAGCAGGAAGCTCGATGTGGGACTCGATCCTGGGACTCCAGGATCATGACCTGAGCCGAAGGCAGTCGCTCAACCAACTGAGCCACCCAGGCGCCCCTCGAAAGATATTTTTATTCATACTTTCCATAAGATTTTTAGAGTCTGACTCCCCACTATGTTGTTGTTATTAGTAGTAATATTGTTGTCAGGATAATTACTAATGTTGACTGGGAGAGATGCTAAGCAGAAGCCATCATTGCTGATACTATAATCAATTGCATTAGCAAAATGCGGTTTATGAAATAGTACTCACTAGTGGCTTCTAACTATTTGTATGTAGCCTTTATAATGATAAATTGACATAGGTATATTTTATACAGAGATCCATGTATTTATTCATTTATCAATTTATCCACTCATCTAAGGTTTAATGAGTTCTGATCACACATATAATTGTGGATATCTAAATTCACATGTGAACAAAAAAATAGTTTTTGTATATCATTTATTTGCAAAATAGTCATAAATAGTCAAATGAAAAATTCCCTTTTCTGACCCCCCTTGTAGTCCTAATAATGGCTAAAATGAGACTTCCCTTTTACTTTAGAAACCAGTTGTCAAATATTATTAACTTCAAAAAACTACTGGAGGCATAGGGTGGTCACCAAACACATGACTGGCTAAACTGCTAAATTTTGGCAGAGACGAGCTCTGTGTCCTCAGGCAAGTTACCTGACCTCTCTGAGCCAGTTTTCTCATTAATAAGATGAAGATAATAATAGTACTGACCCTAGAAGGTTGTTGTAAAGATTGAACTAACACATGTAAATTACTGAGAATAGTGCCTTGTTCAGAGTGAGCACTTAATTTAAGTATAACTATTATCACTCTAAAGCCTCGCTTCTCTTCATCGAACATAAGTTTTAGGCTAAACCTCCTTCACTTTGCACAATCACTCCTAAGTAATTGTGAGTTGTACTAGCTAAGCAAATAAAACCAATGAGCCAATAAGTGTACCTGTGTATATTTCTATATATTTAATGTATATCCTTGGGCTAGAAATTCTTAAAAGTTTTGGTGATTGTGGACCCCAAATCTAGGGTTAATGCCAAATTTCCGAATCTCTTCTACCATATTCCATCTCACTCTATTATTCTGAAAGGTTTAAAAATCAACTGTAATTTCAAGTGCCTCTTGGAAAATATGCTAAATATCCTCTAAATAATAAATAAAATTATACATTAATATAGCTGAAATATGTCCTTGGAAGGCAGCAACAGGTGCTGGCTATGACCTTTATATTGAGAAAGTGACCCTATGCTGGCCAAGGAAGTTTCATCATTTGTTTCCCACTTCCAAACTGAAGTCTCAGATGCCTTTACATCCCAGTTGGATAAAGTCAGCTTTAGACTGTATATAAAATACAAATTGAGTGAGGGAATGTTTTATCTTTCCTGTTCAGATTTTTTTTTTTCATCAGCATCTGATAGAAACAGCACCAATACTTCTCTCCGTAAAATGAACAAATAACCTTTCATTTTAATCCCTCCATACCTGGAATTCATGGGACTTAATATGCTACCACATTCAATGATAGACATTCATTCCCTCAGAATACACATTCGTTTCTAGGCAGGAACATGCAACAGTGTCCCCATGCCTCCGTCTTTCTATACTGCTACAAAGCACAACAGGTCTACACTGACAACCCATAACCACGGCCAACACCACGCTGCTGGCTAAGCTACCTGAGTGGGTCAAGTTGCAAGCCACTCTTCTAGCCCCAGTCAATCCTCAAAATGACTGCCACAAAGGCTGAAATTGATCTGCAACTTGTGAAAGACTTTAAGCCACAACTACCGTGCTCACTTGCTTCTAAACTGACTCACAGGAACTGTGAAATAATAAATGTTAATTGTTGTTCTCCTCCCCCAAAGCACAATAAGTTAATCTGTATGTAGAGGGTACTATGTTAATTTGAAAATTTGAATTCCTAGAATATTTCTCAGATATGAATATAGATTGCACAGAATGAACACTCAATGAGTGACTTGCTTAATGAGTAACAAAGGCCAAGATAAATGAAATTCTTTGATAAACTGTGGAAGGCAAAAATAACCCATATGTTTGATTTGGGGTTAAATTAAAGGGATTATTTTGACATCATATTTATTCCTATGATATAAATATTCCATGTTTATAACAGAGTGGAAATGTCTGCATTTATCCGTGCGACTAATGTTAGAAAGCAGCTACTATGTAGACGTGTGAAATAATCTACATTTCTTGCCTTCACAATGCTTGCAGTTGAGTAGGAAAGATAGATAGATAAGACAGCAATAAAAATATAAGGGCAAGAACTAGGGATAAGCTAAGATTTCTCTGGGAACACCGAAGATCACGGAATGTTTTCAGAAGAATTAAATCTCAACTTCACCGTTGTAAGGAAATAAATTGCTGGGCTTCATTTCTAAATGAGAAGAGGAGTGGTATAGAATGGACCCATGTAGCTCTCTTTAGGGGAAAAGCTTTCCTTCTCAACACCAAGTAACTTGTCTTATAGGTGTCCTGAAAGTTAAAACCTAGAAATATTCTACCTCATTAAGCATAAGGACCAGCCACGGGCATATGCCACCAGTGTCCACTTTCCTTCAGAGATTTAGGGTGATAGGAAGAGAAAGGGTCTGCTTACCAGATGGAGCTTGTCAGATTAGCAATTGGAGCAGAGTAAATATCACTGTCATATTGTTTTTTGAAGCGCAAAGAACCCCCTTTGTATAACGCATGTGCATATTTAATCGTTTAAAACAAAACAGCTCAGCAGAAGGTTGGCTGGTGGTTGTACCTCGAGCAGAGTGGCCATTGCCTGAAGGCACGTTTCTGCTTTCCTCATAATAAGGAACATTAGCAACCAGTGGCTCGAGAAAGGCTGAGTCAAATAAGTCTCTTGGGGCCCAGTCGGCCACATGAAGTGAGAGCCGTTAGACACAGCAATGAGATTACTGCTCCAGAAAGGGTTTACCACATATATTACCACATAGACTTTACAGGGCTGCCAGCTCACTCAACTTACAAATGTCAAACATGATTTAAAAGGTTATTATACTATCAAGAGGGAAAGAGGATGATTTTCCATCACTGAAATTTCTGTTTCATTCTGGTGCACCCATAGTGCATCTCACAAATTCCAATATTGCTAACTAACCTGCTTTTCTGCTTTTATCTTAATAAGTGTTTTACGGACCTTAAATTGGAAGAACCATTTTCACTTTATTTGTATGAGAAAATCTGATCTTTTCTAGTCCAATAACAGTGCGATAAATTTGGTATGTACATCTATGTATTGTGCTTAGAAGAGTGTTCTTACGAGGGGGGTCAATTTATTTGTAATGTGTCAGGGAGAGAATACATAGGTAAATGTAGTTTTTGGCAAATGCATCTGCAAGTCTGCAGTATTTCACACTTAAATGATCAGATGCAGTTCTTGATATTGCATTATTTATATCTCTTTTGTTATAACTGGTCTTTAAAGAGTCTACTTTCCCAGCTCTTTGACTCCCCTGGGAATGTTTATTGCTCATAAGGACTCTATCAGTTGTCTTCAGTAATGAGTTAGTTTAAGCAGTTATGTTTGAAAAGTTGCTCAATAAAAGTAGATGGCTGTTTTGCTTTGATTTTACGGAGATTTTGACCCTTGTTTTGCAACATTTGAAAAATAAATAACCTTCGAGTGTAGCTGTTAAAATATACAATAAACATCCAATTGTCATGGTGGAATTTTTAAACACTGCATTCCTACAAGAGGTGTAAACCGAGGAATTTCAGCTGCCCTTGTGGAAGCATGCTTCATTTGATTTCCTAGCGGATCACCCTGATGGCTTTTCTTAGTGTTAGACTATAAAACTGAAGGTTGCCTACATATCCAAGTCCCAGAATGCACCGTGCACAGTAATATGTCAGCACTATAAGCTGACACATTGTGGGATGGTGTTCTCAGAGGGACATAAAAGAGTATAGAAGAATATAGTCTGTGGTGTTGAGATATTTTTGGTTTCTCCCTTTATCTGCAACTCCAAAACATTACATTTAAATCTGTGAATTCACCCATGTTCACATGGGCATTGTCAAAATTGAATTAAAACCTATGGTAAAAAACAGAACAAAACAAAACAAAAACATCCTCAGCATGAAGGATAACATCTTTGCTCCAAGTTCAAATTTTAAAATGATCATTTGTCATAAATACAAAAAAAGCCACAACAAAAAAAAAAAAAGAAAAGAGAAAGAAAACAAACAACTACTTTGAATTTTGAAAAATTGCCAGACTTTCATGTAAAAATAATACTAAAAAATTTAAGGGGCACCTGGGTGGCTCACTTGTTAAGCATTTGCCTTCGGCTCAGGTCGTGGTCCCAGGATCCTGGGATCCATCCCCGCATCGGGCTCCCTGCTCAATGGGGAGCCTGCTTCTCCCTCTCCCGCTCCCCCTGCTTGTGTTCCCTCTCTTGCTGTGTCTCTCTGTGTCAAATAAATAAATAAAATCTTAAAAAAAATAAATTTTTCCAGTTTTTCAAATGGAGTATGAAATGAGTTTTATAGTATTTAAATGAGAATGAACCTGAATATTTACCTAAGAATTTGTGTGTGTATGTATCCTTTATGCTATTTTTGGAAAAAAAAAATGAGGAATTTATGTTGTATATATTTATTTCAGGTAATTTCTTTATTGTTATAAAAATAAATCAATAAGAAGGAAGTATTTTGGATTGAGGAAATAATGAGAGCATCCTACTTTCCCTTCCTCTTTCACGTAGTCACAATAGATATAAAAGAATAATTTAAATATTAAGTGAAAATAAATGTATTTTCTATTTCAGTTTTCAAGTTTGCTCAAAGAGTAAGTAGTGTAATAATGTATTCATTTATTCAGTAACCAATGATATATTTAAGTATTGGATTTTAAAAGAATCTTGTTTAAATAAATTACAAAATATTACTTTATTCTAATTGGGTAAAAGCTTCCTTTCACAAAATCTCACATGTTTGTTTGTCTGATTGGGAGCTCTGTTGGTACATATGGAATACAATTTGATTAATAAAATATAAATCCATCTACATCTTTCTAAAGAATTCAATTATTTGGGCAAAGCAGTGTATAGGTATACACTTAAGATTATAAAGTATGATTAATATGATGAACTATATCTCATGTTAAATTGCAGTGTGTTCCCTCTATAACAAAATCTTAGCATCTGTTAAATGTACATTTAAAAAATGCAATGTGACACTATTTCAAGAGATGAGTTCTCTAGTAGATCAATAAACTAGTTTCTGAAAGCCAAATTGAGTTTTGAAAATAAATCATTCTTTGAAAAAGATGGAGACATAAACCACCTAACATAAAACTTGTTTATGTCAGTATGTGTGTGGGAGAAATTTATCTTCCTGCTATGGTTCTATAATAACAAAAATGCTTAATTGAGATCTCACAATTTAGCACAAGAATTAGAGGAATATGCTCTCCTTTCTCCTAGAAACAAAAGTCATTACAGCATTTATTTAGAAACCTTGGCTTGAAAATCAAATGTCATACTGATGTCTTGCTCCCATCAGGAACAAAAACATCATGTATGAACGACATTATCTCTGCATTTGACAATATAGAGTATCACTTTTCACTCTAGTCATCCTTGAAAAATGTTCAGTAATGCATCCTCACTACCTCCTCCTCAACCTCAAAATGGATACCTTATCACCTTAAATATCTTATTTTACAAAACAATAGCAGCTTTGGACATACATAACATAGCTCTAGCAGGAGCAGAAAGAGCTTCTTTTAATTGTCTAGTGTGCCTCCAACCTCATGCTTCTGGAAAGATTCCTTCATCTGCACTCTCCTGGAAGAAGCCACTGGATGATGATGAAAGGCTCATAAAAAGGATTGCCAGATTTAACAAATAAAAATATTTGTATTAAATTTGATTATCTGGCAACTCTACTCCTAATAGCTTGGCTCTCAAATTAATCTCCAGACCAGTATTTTTGGTTTCCTTCCCACATGAGTGAAAGCAATTGCTCTGTCTGCAAAAGACAAAAGGTAAATCTTTTCATCTCTAGAGACCGTGACCCAGATGAAACATCGCTCTGGACAATCACAGGAAGAATCAGACATTTATATCAGCAAGAACCACATTTGTGTCTGCCCTGGGGATGATGCTGATATTTGAAGCAATAAAACTTGAAAAACAGCAAGAGTAAAACTTAGAAGATTTTAATGCTAAAAGTGATTGCCTTCATTCCTTAATATAAACTCTCCTTCTATAGACATTTCACAGTAAAAGAAAATGGGGGGAAAGTAGTAGTAAGACATTTTCTTTCTTGTATTAAAAAGGTTTTGAAAACTTCAAGTTCGTTTTCTATGTAGTGGGATGGCCATCCAGAGATTCGTTGTTTAGAATAAGATGGCCTCTCCTATGACTCCAGTGGTTTAGAAAAGACATTCTCCTCTTATTTTACATTTCTCTCATTGGATCACAAACCACATTTTAAGTACATATACACTCAAATCTATAGCCCATTTATGGCAAAATTAACTCTCTTGTTAGGAAGCTAAATCTAAACATTAAAATTAAGTCCCTATTTATAGTCTGATGGTCTCTGAAAAAAGTTTTGGATTAAATTATATTCCCTACATATCTAATAGAACATTGCAACCCGTTGAAAACCTATGAGAAATTAAATTGAGAAAGATATTTTTGGAGACCCCTTTAGGAGAAATGAACTTTTTTTTATGTACCGAGAATATTAAAACAGATAAAGAATCAAGACAATGACGCCAGTTCTGTTTGGATATCAAATCTCTACATTTGAGGACATATGAGTAGAAAAGATTTTGTCTGTGTCTTCATCTTGCTGTTCAGGTCAAATCTGGCTCTAGAAAAAAGAAAAAAAAAATCCAGAGAAAGTTAGTGGGTTCTTCAGAAAAACTGTGCATTTCTTTCCCCTTGTGATGTCTCAAAATTAAATGGTATTGCAAATTTTATATAATCTTGTTTCATTGAAGACTCAAGCTCTGTTTTCAGAACAATTATTCAATATTCTGATAGATAAAAAATAATTTAGAACAATTCTATATTATATAACAAGATTTACAAATTCAATATTTTACCATTTAAATATAGAATTTAATGTGGATAGTAGTGATGAGCTTTAAGTGAAAAAAAAAAAAAAGCCCATAATGGATTAGTCCTGATACAGCCTTTTGTCATGAGTAAAGAGGCTAATGTAATATAAGCACTCATGAGTAATCAGATGTCTTCTGATGAGTGAATTGAAATGTCATAGCAGAAGTAATCCACCATACATTTTGTTATGAATTTTTGTGGGTAGATTTAAATTCATTTTCTGACTCATTTAATTTATTGAATCAAAACAAAATCTAAGATGCATGCAAAAATCAATTTTGGTGATAAGACACCCAAATGTACACCAATGTATGTATTCATTTCTAATTTTTCTTCTTTTCCTCATCAGCTGACTAGGCTGTAATTTGTGTAAGTCATTCTTTGCAGCTTTATTTCTGGTTTTTGCCAAAGGCCACGCAACTATATATAGAGCTAGCATTTCCAACAGTGTTGTGTGATTGTATTACACTAGAAATATCTTAGTGTTGTCAGTAGCTCTGAGCAAGTGTGTCTTTGATATAATTTCTCGGATTCCATAGGTAAGCAATTTTTTCTCCATTTTTTTTATTTGAGAATAGTTGACACACATGTTACATTAGTTTCAGGTGTACAACATAGTGATTCAATAACTTATACATTCTGCTGTTGTCACCACAAGTGTAACTACCATCTGTCACCATATGCTATTATAGTACCATTGACTATATTCCCTATGCTGTACCTTTTACTCCCATGACTAATTCATTCCATAACTGGAAGCCTGTATCTCTCACTCCCCTTCACCCATTTTGCCCATCCCCCACCACTATCTCCCTTTCCCCTCCCAACCATCAGTTGGTTCTCTATAGGTCTGATTCTACTTTTTGTTTATTTATCCATTTGTTTTGTTTTCTAGCTTCCACATATAAATGAAATCACATGGTATTTGTCTTTCTCTGTCTGGCTTATTTCACTTAGCATAATACCCACTAGGTCTATCCATGTTGGTGTAAATGGCAAGATCTCATCCTTTTATATGGCTGAATAATATTCCTGTGTGTGTGTGTGTGTGTGTGTGTGTGTGTGTGTGTGTGTACCACATCTTTTCAATCCATTCATCTATTAATGAATACTTGGGTTGTTTCCACATCTTGGATATTATAAATAATGCTGCAGTAAAACTAGGGATGCATGTATCTTTTTGAATTAGTGTCTGTTTTCTTTGGGTAAATACTGAGTAGCAGAATTACTGGATCATATGCTATTTTTATTTTTAATTTTTTGAGGCATCTCCATACTGTTTGCCACAGTGGCTGTACTAATTTATATTCCCACCATCAGTGCATGAGAAGGTACCTTCTTTTCCACATCTTCACCAACATTTGTTATTTCTAGTCTTTTTTATTCTGGCCATTTTGACAGATGTAAGGTGATATCTAATTGTGGTTTTGACTTGCATTTCCCTGATGATTAGTGATGTGGAACATCTTTTAATGTGTGTTGGCCATCTATATGCTATCTTTGGAAGAATAGCTGTTCAGGTCCTCTCCTTTTTTAATTGGATTTTTTGGGTATTTTTTTGGTGTTGTATTATATAAGTTTTTTATGTATTTTGAATATTAACCCCTCATTGGATAAATCATTTATAAATATCTTCTGTTCAGTAGTTTGCCTTTTTGTTTTGTTGATGGTTTCCTTTGCTGCACAAAGGAAATTTTGTACAGTAGTCCGAAAGTTTATTTTTTGCTTTTGTTTCCCTTGCCTTAAGAGACATATCTAGAAAAATGTTGCTACAGCCAACATCAAAGAAGATGAGCCATATTCTTGCTCAACAGTATTTTCCAACATATAGTCAATTAGAAATATATATTGCTGTTTAATTGACTTCTACTGTTTCCTCTTAAATCATCTGGTGAAGGTCATCATAATTTTTGGTGTGAATATAGCTGCTAAAAATATTTAGAAGCCACTGGGTCAATGAGTAAGAACAAAATATGTCAGTATTTAATAAAAGTCCTTATATAGCAGTCATCGTGGCCATCATTATTCCCCACAGGACATTGGAATTCAACTCGATTCTCTTGAATAAAACAAAACTACTTAATTTCTCAAGGTTTTTATCTTTGTTTGATAGGATATGCCTTAATTTTGATCACTAACTCTTTTCCATAACCGATTGTTCTCTACAAACAACTATCTCACTTTTTCATCATCCTCTCAAAATAAATAATTCAGGAAACTTACAGTTTTCAAAAATTTTATCTCCTTTAGTAGTTACTCATATATATGAAAGGCAGTCAAACTCTAGATTTTTTCAGATTATTTTTATAACATTTGATACTACATAAATAACAATTATGGAAATGATTTATTGAATAGTTTTGTCATTACATACCTAGGCTATGTTTTAAATTGTTTTCTTTTTTTCTGAGGTATAATTGACATATAACATTACATTAATTTCATGTGTACAGCATAATGTTTCAATATTTGCATACACTGAGAAATGATCACCACAGTAAGTCTAATTAACTTCGGTCACCATATGTAATTACAGTTTATTTTTTTCCTGTGATGAAGACTGTTAAGATTTCCTTAACTTTTTTTTTTAAGATTTTATTTATTTATTTGAGAAAGAGAGCAAAAGAGAGCACAAGTTGGGTGAAGGGCAGAGGGAGAAGCAGACCTCCCTCTGAGCAAGGAGCCCGACGTGGGGCTCCATCCCAGGACCCTGGGATCATGACCTGAGCTGAAGGCAGACACTTAACTGACTGAGCCACCCAGGCACCCTCTTAGCAACTTTCACCCAAATGTACAATACAGTATTATTAACTGTAGTCAACCGGTAATACATTTGATCTCTATGAATTATTTATTTTGTAGCTGGAAGTTTATGCATTTTGATTGCCTTTATCCACCCCCCCCATACCTGAGCTATTTTTAAAACAACCTGGGGACACCTGGAGGACTCTTGATTTCAGGGTCATGAGTTCAAGCCCCACATTGGGTGTGGAACTTACTTTAAAAAAAAAAAATCTGTCAGTGGCTTCAGGTATGTTTGAATCCCCATTAGGCCTAATATCATCCATGTACTATTTGCAAATGATAAACTTTATCTGTATTCTTTGGAAGTATTTTATGAAGCCAAGTTTATAAATGCCTTTAGAAGAATAGAAAAACTGGGGTGCCTGGGTGGCTCAGTCGGTTAAGCATCTGCCTTCAGCTCAGGTCATGATTCCAGGGTCCTGGGATCGAGTCCCACATCGGGCTCCCTGCTCAGCTTCTCCCTCTCTCTCTGCCTGCCGCTCCCCCTGCTTGTGCTCTCTCTCTCTCTTTCTGTCCAATAAATAAATAAAATCTTAAAAAAGAAGAAAAAATAGAAAAACTCATATTCCTGTATCTAACCAAGAACACAAGAGAAAATGAATGGGTCCTTTTTGTCTTACCTTTCAGTTCACACATAAACCGTTATGGAAGTAGTAAGACAGTAAAATAGAAACCCTATGTCTTTTAAGAGTTTTGAGTGAGTATGCCTAGAAAAGTCAGATAATTCATCATTTTCGTCCTCCGGCCATATAGTATAAAAAATAGATTCCTCATACAAGTTGAAGAGTTTGATGACTGTATGTTTTCTTATGTGAAACTTTAACTATCTTTAGTGAGAAATACACCTAGTTTGTATTATTAGTGAGTGAGAATTGTCTACCCTGAGCAAAGAGAGGAAACAGTCCTTCTTCTATCATGAGAATGATATAGAAAACCGCACTTCAGAATTCAGTATGTCGGGCACTCATGGAAATGATCCAAACACACATTTTTTTTTTAATTCAGAAATCTTAATTATCACCAAATCTATAAATCTATGACCTTTATCCGTCTTGCCTGATGGCTTTTAGAGTCATGCTTAATTTCACAGCTGACAGTACGAAGCTTACATTCATTTTCAAAAATGTCTCATTGGAACCTAGCAGTGTTTTCAATAAAAGAAAATACCTCTTACGTGAAAATGGTGTAACCTACTCCACCCTCTGTCAAGGAAAGGTTAAAGGAACAAGATAAAGCATATGTGTATGTACATTATTTCAAGTACCAATTTTTATTTTATCAGTCAAGATGGGCTAGGGGTCCTGTGGTAATAAACAGTCTGAAAATTCCAGTGATTTTAAAGCAAAAAAAGTTTTTGTCACTCCCTCGGTTTAAATACTTATTGCAAGCTGACTGGGTCCTTGACTTTCCGTCACTGTTGAGGGTGAAGGAATGTTGACACCCTATGACAATGGCAGAGGGAAAGGAGAGTTCCAGAGGCTGTTGCATCAGCATAAACGCTTTAGTCTGTAGTAACACATGCCATATTCGCTCCCCACTCATAGGCTGCAGCAAGTCACATGGCCACACAAAACCATAAAGAAGTCAGAAGGCAGTCTAGTCATGTATATGGATGGAGGGGACAACCACAACCATTTGGCATACTCTGATAATGATTATACAGATATTAACTACCAATCTCCAACCCCAGTATAGACCCATTTCTACCCACCTTATTTAGTCTAGATGCTGATTTGACTCCATATTTAGTCTATTGACCTTTTAAAAACTGCATCTTGCCTTGACCTCATATTCTTTCAACAGGGTTCTCTTCTATCTATTATTATTATTGATGTGTCTGTTCATTTTGTTTTTTGGGGGGTTTATTTTATTTTGTTTTAAGGTGTGTTTTCTTAGGTCAAAACAAACATTAGTCAATGTGTCATTAGTAACTAAGCCCAATAATTATGACATTGATTCAACAGGATTAAGATTAACACATGAGATTCTGCTATCAAAGTGTTCAGGGGTATTTTCTGACCATTTCCTGAGACTTACAGTTTCTGTGTTGTGCATGTCATGTTGTAAGTGTTCGAGAGAATAGACTGTGAATCGTAGAATACTAACATCACAAGGCTGACAAGGAAATGTTAAAAATGTGTCATCTATTTTTTATATTTCAACGAGATTGTACACAAAGCAACATATATATAAACATATATTTAGTTGTTTTATTCAATTCATTGGAAAGAAACACTAATACATAACACTGCCATACAGAATATGGTAGTAGGTTATTTATTAAAAATAAGCTTTTCTTTTGACCTTTTTGACTAAATGTCAGTCGTAGATTTCTTTTTTTTACACCAATTTTCAAATCACTCTGTTTGGACCTATTTATCTGCCTGATTAAATCATTACCATTATTTTGTAAGTGCAGGAACATTCTAAATAATAACAGTAACAATAATAATAATAATAATAAAACGTGGTATAGGGAGAAGAGTACTAAACCATATTACTGTGACTTATAAAGTTATTTCATGTCTCCAATCCTCAGTTTCCTTTTATTTTTATTTGTAAGATGGAGAAACCAAAATCGACCTTTACAGACTAATGCTATGAACTTGGAACTGCATGAAGGTCTTGTTTGCAGACCAGTCTTAATATAACTACATAAATAGAAGCATTGTTTAGTGTGACGTTATATAAACAAGCACACAATTTTAAATGGAAATTAAATTTCATTGTTCAGACCACATTGATTTTATCTGATCAAACTGCTCTCACATATTTGAGTTACAAGATCCAAGGGTGAATGGTATTCTGTGATGAATTCCATCAAGTCTGGACTTTACTTAATCAAATTTTACAGTGTTGGACCAAACAGTGAATGCCTGTGAAGTTGACTTGTTTGTCTCTCTTTATCTTTGGGATGCCTAATCTAATAAAATCATAAAATTTAAGAGCTAGAAGTGACTTTGAGTTTATATCTTCCACTTCCTTACATTTAAGAAAACTAGGCTGTTACCAGTTTAGGGATTTTAATCAACTGCTAGTAAAAGATATCTGAGAGTTCCTGTCATAAAGAAAATTTGGATTAATGCACCCAAGGTGTTTGCAAGTTTTTTTTTTTTTTAAGATTTTATTTATTTATTAGAGAGCAGAGGCAGAGGGAGAGGGAGAAGCAGACTCCCTGCTGAACAGAGAGCCTGATGTGGGGCTCGATCTCGGGATGCTGGGATTGTGACTGCTTAACCAACTGAGGCACCCAGGTGCCCGCAAGTTTGTTTTTGTTTTTTTTTTTTTTGGACTTCCTCTCCTAATAGTCTACATGGTTTGCAAGAAGGTCTGCACAGCATCTTATTTCAGAATGAGAATGACAAAAAGCTAAAGAGTAAGTGGATAATGAGTCTGTCCCCTTTGTAAAAGAGTCACTGTTTTTGCCTAAATTCTCTACTCAGCATTTATTACAAGGCGTCACATTGCAAGGAAGACTGAGCAGTGTAGTTTTGTCACTACCAGAACTAGGATTCTATTAATAAAAAAGAAAAGGAAAATACAAGTATTACACCAAAACCTGGTGGTCTCTGCCAAAGAAGACTATTTTATCATAATGGATAATAATGGTATAATATTTCTATTACTTATAGTTGCTATTTTGCTGGGCTGGAATCGCACCAAACCATTAACAAGAAACAGTGTGAACGGAAATTATAGGTTCTAAAGTGAAACTGACTTAAGTTCACACCAGGTCCCTACCATTTCTAGAAATTACTTCACATCTCTAACTTCAGTTTTTTTGTAAAATAAGATGGCATCTTCTTCACAAGTTCAAGTCCTCAATTAGACAATACATGTGCAGTTGAATGACCAAACACAATGCCTAGAATATGCTAATCACTCTGAGTAGTGGGTGCTGCCACCAACCAGCGAATGTTTTTCTATGTTTTATGATTAAGAAGTTAAAAGATTATTGATGTTTTATTGAAATTAATGTCAGGGTAATAATATTTATCAATTATTGTACTTCAGGTCATCAGAATGACTTTAGTACCTTTAAGGTTCTTCTCTGAGAGTGGTTATCATTCATCTTCTATCAATCTCTATATTTTTCCATTTATATCTGTGGATCCATCTTCTAGAGACATGATGAACGATCTTGATTAGCCTGTGCTCCTTGTCCAATATTATAATACCTAGAAAGTAATTATGTTTCTATTTCTCATTTTAATTTGGTCTTACTTCATTGACAATATGGGTATAGGCCAAGCCCATTAGGAGCTTTATTGCTCACATATCAGGTGTTTGGAAATCCATCCTTTGACTCTGAAGAAAGCAAAAGATGAATCCACAGAACTCTGATACATTTTATACATACATTAACCTAATTATGGGCAGAGAAATAACAATTTTTTATGTTCTATATTTAATACTTCTTCTATGCCTGGAAATATAGATTCTTATTATGATGACTTCAGTCATTGATCAGGTGTACCCATAGAAATCTCCTAATTTAAGTAAGAGAGGATTTGTCCTTGGACTTGCCTAGACTTGCTGCAAACAGATACCTAATTGCCCGTGCTGACTGACAGAACAAGCATTGACTATCTTTACAGCCTACGCCTTTGTTTGGTCATTGAGATTTATCCATTTGAAATCTGTCCATTGGCTGTTCAGAAGTTTGTACTATAATGGACTCTTCTATTGGTAAGACAGCTTTAGTTAAAACCTCTGAAGAGTGTAGGGAAACAGAAAAAAAAAAAAAGACTCTCTAGACTGGCATGACTGAACATGGCTTTTTTTCCCCTGTAAAAATTTCAATATGAAATTATTCAAATGATACTCTGGCTGGGTCATAATGTCTTCATTCACCAGTTATATGTGAGATAGATTCAAATGGAAGTAAAGTGGCTTCCATTCACCCGTTTGTATTTTAAATACCACTTACAGAAATCTGTTGTTAATGTTGCTTATCCTCCTTTTCCTGATGCTGTTTCGTCTGCCCCCAAGTGGTGGAGAGCTAAGACCCTGGAAAGATAGTGTGGTCAGTTCATGACTTAGTGCTTGCTGCATTTGTGTGCCTGAGGGATTTTTGTTGGGATGTAACAGCTGAACAATCAGAAATTTATTACATATAATATGAATTCATCTGTTCAGATCATAGCAGTGCAATGATTCCTGAAAGTATGTCTGTACCTTTTAATTCGATACACTAAGTGAATAGATTTCCAAGATGTACAGTCATGTTCTCTGAAATACATAGTTCTAAAGGTTTTATTTTGGGCTCATTTTCTCCTTGCTTCCCTACTTGTTTTACAGCCCTTCTCCTTGATATGGGCTTGTACTGGAAGACATGTTTCTTCTTGATTTCTAGCAGTTTCTAACTGGTATTGTTGAATTTTAATATTCAGTTTGATTCAGAACTCTGGCCTTTTTCAAGTTCTTAGGAGCTCCCTTTTGTCTCATTTTTAAACATGGCCTTTGGGGAATGGCAGTGACTGTGACAGATGGTAAAGGGGTAAGATTGCACTTTGGTGCTGCTTCTGTCTTTTGCCTCTGATCTCTTTCCACTTTCTCAAGGCAAATTATAGATTTCCCTTTGCCTCTAGAGGGACTCAAACAGTAGTTCCAGTCGTATGGGTCTTTGTTTCTAGCTCTTAGAAAATAGGGTTCTTATTTGATTACACATTGTAATCATGTTTTTTTGTTAATAAAGGGTGCTGATTAGCATGTTGACCAAATACCTGACTAGACAAGGATGGGGACTTGTTGAATCACAAGGGGGGAAAAATAATTCTTTGTGAGTTTGAAAGTAGCTTCCCTCTAGTGGTCAAACGTGGCATTTCACTTATAGACAATGATCCAAACAATTTTGAAAACTTCCTTTCATTATCTTTTTAAAAACTTTATCTGATATGTATAATTTATTTATTAAATATATTAAAGAATGTGGCTTGCAACTAAAATGGAGTTCCTTAAAACTTAAGAATCTCTTCAATTTTTAAACTCAATCTCAGAAATGAACACATGGACAAAAGTACTTTATTATGCATTTGTTCCCTAATAACCCACAAATACAACACACAATTCCAAATGAAAGGGTTCTAATTGACTAACAAGGTAGTAAAAGGATCGTGGATTTTTTTTCCCATTTATAAAATGTGTTCAAAGTAATTGAAAAGTGTAAAGTTGTGTGGTAGATATATTTGCAGTGCTTCTGTATATATTTGACACATTTCAGAATGATAAAAATTTCAGAGAGAGGTGGTATAATCACTAGATATTTAAAATTTAAGCTTTAGAATTTAAATGGCACTTGAGGTGAGTACAGAGTTGTAATTATAACTATAGTTTGTTTACATTCACTTATCCAGTTGGAAAGTATTTAAGCAATACCAAGAATGTGCTATACCCTAGACAATGTGGAGGAAGTAAAGCAAGACGAACCAGAGGCCAGTGAACAGATGACTAAGCATTGAGACAGGATCAGTAGAATTATCTATAAAGGACTAGAGGAGAACACCAAGGATAGAGTGGCCACTGTCCTGAGTGCCAGAGAGGACAGTGAAGCACAGAAGAGTGGGTGAATTGATCAAGAGATTGGGCACAGTGCACAGGTGTTACCAAAGCAGAAAGAGCTTCAGGGAGTGGTTGTGAGCAATCAGGGAGAATGGGGCTTCAAGTATAGAGGAAAAATCTGACTAATCTGGGCAGAGCTGAATGGTACACATGCCTTCATAACTTTCCTAAAGCAAACGTTTCATAGCATGATAAATTATCAAATGGGAGAAGATAAGGTTTTGACCCCTACATGATATGTAGGAGTCATGAATATGACCCATATGAATATGAACATGAAAATGAACAATCTTACAAAATTACAGATTCGTTCTCACAATGTCAGGTCATCAAGAATTACCTGGTAAAATAATATTCTTGTGTTTAAGTTTGATTTCTTAACTTGTAGTGTTTCTTGGAAGGAGTTACATTTCTCACTCTACTGTAGGACTTAAAGGAGACATAGAATGAGGAGGTACTCAAATTTGAAAGTATTGCTGAGGAAATTTGCCTCCACAGAGGTCATGGTGATGGGAGGGTTAGCACAGTCAAAGCTTTGGTTTTATTCTGAAATCAGTTGAAGGTATCAGTTCTAATTCCAAGTGTTGTTTACCTAGTGTACTGCTTAAGAAAGTTTTTGGTGGCAAAGTTGCACATTGATGTGAAGGAACATAAACATCTGAAGATAATATCAGAAGCAAATTTAGCAAATAGATGACCAAGAGCTAGGCAATCATAAGTAAAGAAATGGTGATGTCAGGAGATATATGAACACCTATTTAGATAATATCCTTAATTGGTTCGATTGGCTATATTGTATGCATATTCTATAGATATTTTCAAGCTGGAATATTACAATCTCTCATATTTTCATTATGATAATACATCTATACACACACATATATATATATATTTATATATATACTACCCTTATACCTGCCAACTAGTTATATGTAGTATGTATATATACATATAATGTATATTATATATAAAGTATACATAATGTATATTATATATAAAGTATATATAATGTGTATATATATGCACTATATGTATATAATAATTACAGGTATGAAAAATAGGCATAATTACTTGCATCAAATAAAATTTTATCACCCATGTCCATAAACATGTTCTCTATACTGGACACCACCCATGCTTACCCTCATTTTCACCACCCAAAGATCTCCAACTGCCCAAGACTATCATATCAATTCCACTTCCTTGGAAATGCTCTCATGCTCTTGACTTTTCTCATCTGCTTTCCTGAGTTGAGGCTTAATTGTCTCTTACGGCTGTTATTTTAAGCCCCTGCTATCAAGTATATGATGAGATCAAGTATGTCATCTGAGGAGCTACTCCATGCTAATAGAGTAACACATTTGCATTTTAACCTGTGCCTTCTCCCCAAATTAACTGAAATGGATAGTTTTTTTTCTGAAAAAAATGTGCCATTTGATTAACAAAATTCATGCCAAATAATTTTGGCATTACTTAATCACACCAAGTACCTACCTTTGGAATCTACTTGTGTGTAGAGCTGAACTTGTACCTGATAAATATTTGCAATACTGATAACATATTTTTAAGAAAAATTCTTTAGTTTGCTTTTATAGATGAAACTCCTGAAGATGGTTACAAAGCCCATTGTTTCATTCTCTCTCTCTATCTCAATCATGCACGTGCACACACACACACACACACACATTTTCATGCTTTGAAAGACTTGTGTTAGACAAAGGATGTTGTGAGTAGACTTGGAAATCACTTGGCATTTTTGAGATTTGCCAAACAGCTTGAGATATTTTAAAATATTTTTGTTCAATCAAATCCCAAACATGTTTTTCTAAGTGCTTTTTTTAGGTCAATTTTTATAACCATGTGTAATTTCAAGGAAATTTAATCCATATGTTTGTTTCTGTTACCATATATTCAAATTGATTTATAGCACAGATGTAAGTTTTTCCTTTGACACTGGTATATGAAGAAGGTGAGGGAGACTCGCAATTTGCTGCACAGGAAAGTCCACGGTGAGACTTTAGATTAATGATCATAGACTATAACCCAGTTCTAACCCTTACACACTCTTCATGATAAAAGTCGCAGGGGACTGTCTGTAAGTGTCAACAAAGGATGAGATCCAGGTACTGCAGTGTGGTGATGAATGTAGTTTCCTAGCATGGGCTCAAAAGATGGAACTCTGATTGGTCATTGTACAGCACGATGGGATTGAAGCCCTTAAATGCTACTAAAGGTCTTCGCCAAGTATAATGAAAAACTGGATCTATAAGCAGTGATATTTACTGGCAAAATAGGATTGAGAACAGCCAACACATTCTATTATTTTTTGTGGCATAGAGCCTAGAAATGGGCTTGTTGATGGGAAAGTTGAAACACAGTCAGAATTTCACCATACTTTATAGGCATTTAAAAAAAATAAATGGATCTTTTAAATGAGCATATGTATTACCTGGAAACTATTCTTAAAATTAAATAAAAAGAGAAAATTTCTAGTAAGACCCTTGGATTCAACCAATATGTCACCTTAGAGGTAAATGATACTTGCCATTACAAAGATGCTGTGGGTGAGAATGGGTACCAGCAGGATATCAGGGTCAGTGCCAAGTGGAAGGAAATTAAACTGCAGTTATGATATAAGGGGGCAGACAGAAGTAATTCTGAAAGCCAAAGCATTTAAGAAGTAAATAAAAGTGGTTCGTTAGCACTGTAAACCATAGTCAGTAATCACGTGTGTACTGATGTCTGAATCTATACAAATTCTTATAACGTTTGCAGGGAGAAAATATGCTCTCTGATCCTAAATCTTGGGCCTATACACAGAGAAAATGAACCTGTCTAGTGGAGGAATTCTAGTGATGGAAGAAGTCAAACAAGTTACTTGAACTCCAAGAGCCAGCTTGGCTATACTACTTCAGGGTTTTTAGCAACATTACAGCATCTTTATGAATGTTACCTTATAGAATGTTAGTGATACCAGGGCAGACCCAACCAGGAATTTGACAACCACACCACACTTGGACTGGACTGACATTTCCTTAGCAGTAACAAGCTGACACTGTCTGGTGCCATGGGGGCCCTTGGGCTTGATTTAAGAGCACTGATATTGACTGCTTGTTATTTCATATCTTAGAGCTGTCAAGAGGCAACTGATGTGAGCATAAAACTACTTGATAGCTCTACATCTTGGGCAAAATGTGAACCTATTGATGTCCATAAAGTAGCATCAAAGTCTTGGAATTGGGAGTGGCGATAATTGAGAATTAAAAATTCACCTGGCTTATTGTTATGTAATCCTTTGTTTTAAACTTGTTTCACATAAATATGAATTGTAACCATCTATTGGGCTCTTAGTGGTTGCACTTATTAAGCTACCTGCTCATGTAATCCTCACAACAATCTAACAAGATAAATAGTATTACTTTGATCTTCATTTGACAGGACAGATTACACTCCTTGAAGGCAGTAGAACCAGGATTCAAATGCAAACAATCTAGTTCCAAGGCCCATGCTTTCATCTTGAGTTATGCTGCTTCTCTCATTTTAATTGAAGATTCTAGATGGATGGAATTCTTTCATTGAGCCTCTATTTATTTTTAGTTTTTTAGTTTTAATGCAAGAAAATAATTTTTCATTTCATCAAAGGAAAATAGCAATTAACAATTTGTAATGTCTGACAAATACTCACTGAAAGAAAGTTAGGATTTTTATCATCCTCATACCTTTTCTGGAGCAAGCTTGTATCTGATGGAATGATTCTAATCATAAAGGGAACTGGTCAGTGACCAGATCTCTCATCACAGCACATAGATTAACACATTCTTTGAGAACATTAAAAATTGGTGGAGTAGTAAATAAATGTGTGAGGATTTTTGTGGTTAATACAGAATCTCAGTAATGGGCAAAGTGAGCAAGAAATAATATCTTATCTATAAGTTGTAGCTCAGTTTGCCATTCTGTTTTTCAGATTACTTATTTTTAACCATAGTAATCATCTGCAAATGGAGTCATTTTCTAAAGAATGTATTTGACCGTTTCTTAAAATCACCTCTAAACTCTAAAATATTTTCACGTATAATGTTTTTGCATATGCGTGGATCTTGTTTTGTGTTGTTTAAAAATACAACCTTTTTATATTTCCTGATTAAGGAGAACAATGGAAGATGACAATTTAATTTTGAGAATGCGTTTATGTGTATGTGTGTGTGCGTGTATTTCTTTTTTCAACCAAATCACAGAGATCTAGCGAAATTCTGATTCTCTAATTCTAGCTCAGTATATAGCAATTGAAAGCATTTAGTTGTGATTAAAACAGATTGAAGGAGATAATCCCTCTGAGAAAGCAGCTTCAAATAGCTTAGCCATGCTTCTTCAGGGATAAGAACTAACACAACACAAGCTAATTCCTGCAAAGTCTCCCTGGTGGTGCGAGAGGTACCCCTCATTTGCTGTTTTTCCTCCTTGTTGGGTTTTATTCGAATTCCTCCTTGACAGAAATTCTGCTTTGAAGACTGGCTTACCCATTCTGTGTTCCAAGAACCGACAATGAGCCTTTTGCTTTAACTGATGCGGTGAAAAGTACTTCATATCATAAAGGAACAGAGTGCAGTCTGTTCCCAATTTACAATTGAAACATAGTGTAAAAGTCCATGGGTAAGTCATAGACAACTTGGAACTTGGGATGTCATTTACCATAAAAACATTGTTCTGTAAGAATGGGTTTTCTATAAGAATTAGGTTTCCTGAACAGCCCTCCAAAGCCTATTTAACCTATAATGTAGCTGAATATACTTAAAATTAATACTATCAAAGTCTAACCTCTTTGTATAATAATAGTTCTATAAGAATACTTCTAGCCCATGTTGTGGACCCAGTAGTGAAGGGGAAAATACCTTTATTCCTTGGGAATACCCTCAATTCAGCATATCATTCCTAGAAGGCAAGTCTATGCCTTCTGGGAGTAGTATGCTGGACCTCAGAGAAACACAGAGAACTATGTCGAGGATAATGTATAGTTTGAGGTTTTCTTATTTCCTTATCCCTTCTCCATTGTTGCAACCTCATTTTGCAGATTGAGACCATACCCTTGAGAACAGGAACCATGTGTGGGGAAGAGCAGAGGGAGGCGCATGGAAGGGACGCTACTTGTCAAAGTATGACAACATGTTTCTGGATCTTGGCTGCACATGGGGCAATATTTCTGAAATTATGTTTAGTAGCTACCTTTACATATTGTATCAAACAATAAAAGACTGGAAATGTTCCTGTTTACCCACCTCATTCTGCTTCTCCCTCTATCTTCTACATGCCCCCTACTCCCCCACCCACCCTCCCCTGCTGAAATTGCCATGAGCCCTTTTCTCTCTGGTACACCCATAACCTGTGATGATGAGACACATAGGAGGCTACCATAAGGACTCAATGAATTGAGTAATTAACCACATGCTGCCATTGAGTTTATGAATAAGGTTTAGACCACATTGTGAAGCAAATTAATATTTTAAAACATGGAACCAGTTTGCTATGTCAGTTTTTTATGAGCTGCAACAATACAGCTCATATCCTATAAGGTCACACTATTAAGCCAGAATTTATTGACCGACAGCATCTAACCAAATCTAAAGTTTTAATCTAGCTTTTTAAAAATATGAATCACCTGCCAACATTTCATCATTTTTCTATATACCCCTTGCTATGCTATTATGTGGCAATTGATCTGCTGTTTAATTTACAGTAATGATGATGGGCTAGCATCAATAATAATAGCATATGTTAAAAATGTAGCAGGGCACTTCAACACAATAAAAGAGATAGATATATAGTTTAAAACCTTTTAACACTGCATTGCCCCTGCTAATGTCTCACAACACTTTATACTCTAGGAAAAAAAAAAAAAAGTGGCATAAAAATAGCATGTAAAGTGTTATTCCCACATGCTGTTCTTGGTCTTTGGCATGCCTGTTTTCTCCACATTTTCCAAAAATGACAAGAATGCATCCCATCTGATACATCCTGTGAAAAATTTAAGAGCATATTTGAAAACACAAAATACTGTTTTCATAAACTGCTGAAATCTGTGATAGTTTGGCAGTAAACTCAGAACAATGCTGGGACTCAGCTCTTTATTTTTTCTTTCTCTTGCATTCTTTTGTCAAAACCGCTGAACTTCTCTATGCTGTATTGCTTTCCGATGTGTTGATCCGAGTTTCCCTAAAACACACATGTTAGTGCCTAAACAGGGTTTGGCAGTTGGATTTTCCCCATTAATTAATGTTCTAATGTTGATATTGATGCAGTCTTTTTTTAAGGATAAAAATAAATAATCTGAAGCTAATTTGGCATATAGTAAATCAGCATTGAAGCTTTTAATAAGGAGAAAGATGATGGAATGTGAAATACCAGATGTAAGATTTGCTAGACAGATACATGTGGATAAAATTTGAGGCAAGAGCAGGCAGATTTCTGGGAACTTGTGTTTCTATTTTTATTCTCCTTCTGCTTGAGAATTTAAGATTCACTTCTTGCCCACATGGCCAAATATAACAAATACTACTGATTCTTATGTTCAGACTAATGGAACAACACCAACTCTTGTTTAGGTAGGATGCCTTTACATTAAGAGTGATCCCATACCATTTATGAAACCTAAACATCTTCCAGGCTGCTCTTTGCCCATAATTAAAGAGCAATTGCAAAAGAGAGAGTTCAGTCGGGTGAAAGTGAGTTCTTTGGCCTTGTCTCCAGAGTATTTTACTGTAGTTCCAATTTTCCACTGCCCTTCACCTTTTGCTGGATCTATACTTTCCACAAGGTTTAAAAGATGTGCATTCACCCAATTTGTCCAGCCAATTTAAGGAGTTAAGCAGACCCCATAATTCCGTTGATACACACTGACCGTGTTGAGATTATAACCTGTGTCTACTTTTAGTATCATGTGAGGGGAAGCCCAATGACATAGGCAATAGGTGCTTATGGTAATATGTACTGTGCTTGACATATATTATCTTATTTAATTCTCATAACTGAAGCTTAGGGGTGTGAAGGAAGTGTTCATAGAAATAATGGAAGTTCAGTTAGGCTGAAGTGCATGAACTTTAGCATTAGACAAATTCAAACTGAATTCCTTCTCTCCCAAATTGGTAATTTTGCTACTTTCACACACACACACACACACACACACACACACACACACACACACACACTAACCTCTCTTAATATAAGTTAAACCATTGGTCCCCCCCACTTCACCTCAAAGTCCAAATGTAAGGCATATTGCAAGGTACCACTTAATTTGGTGATTTGATGTCCATGCGGTGACAGAGAATGGTCTAGAACTGCGCATGTTTTATGTCTAGTAATTACACGGCATGTTGTGAAGGGTCATATGTAAATTTGAGTGGCAGTCACTTATAACCGAACCAGGACTATGGTAAAGAAACACATTTAGATAAATGAAGAGAGGTAGACTTTCATGGAGTCAGGCACAAGAGTAAAAAATGAAAAGTTCAGTGGGTGGTCATAAAGGCCTTGAAAGGCAACCAAAGAAATTTCAACTTTGATCTGATGAAAGGTTGTGAAAATATGTATTTACTGAGCATTACCTTGTCCCCCTTCAGTAATATTCTTCGTTTATTTGAAAAGTAGTAGTGTTTTTTAATGTTAATGATTCTGAATTCCAAAATGAAATAAGTTAGCCATGTGACATTGTTCCTTAATATTTGATTGACTTGTTTCATCCATTTTTAAAGAAAAGGTAACTCAATATGCTACCTGATGTAGATTTTTGTCAATCAGTGTGAAAAAGTGAGATGTGTCCTCTGTCATGGGGGTGGGCATTGTTGACTCTGACCAAAAAAAAAAAAAAAAAGAGCCGTAGGGCATCAGGAATACACATTCTCCAATCTACATTTCAAAATGTGCACTAGATGTTTGGGATATGACAGAAATATATTAAGCCCATTAATATGGTAATTATCTAGAGTGATTTTTTTTTTTGCTTCTATGTACTCTGCACTGATTGCTACATAAATAAGAATCAAAATATAAACTCTTGTGTTTAGTGAAAGTGCCAATGTCTATGTCTGAATTCATAAGCTCCATCTTAGGAACCAGGCAATTTCTGTTTACAGCCCAGTGCCTTAGGGAGACTGTTTAATGAGGAGATGTGAAGCCTTTTGCAGTTTATTGTTGATGACATTTTGAGGACACTTGCAGTTGCAGTTGGATAGTCTGAAAAACAATAAAGCTGAGTATTTTCTCAGATGTGGTTTATATGCCCCAGAGCGTTGTATCAAATTTTATCAGTAATCAAATTTCTACTTGATAGCAATAAAAAAAATCCCTTTTAGCAGCTAAATTCAAATATTTAAGGCAAAGGAAAAAAAAACACTATTGCAAATCTGATACCTAGATTTTCTGGGATTCAAAGAATCCCAATTTTACTACTATTCAGTTTAACTAAAAGTTACTGCCACTGTTTTTACAAGCTGGAAATGGCTACCTTTCCCATTAGATGGGATAATGGTATAACTGTCTGTATTCTTTGTTCTCCGTATTTAAAACCTATGAAATTGCTTGGGGTATTCCTACAATAGAAATTAAATTAGCATTGTTATTCAGATAACAACTTTGGTTGTGAATAAAACCCTTTATTTAATATTCATAGGCATAATATACATTCACATCATTGTCGGGTATTTTTAAAATGAAAAAAAGAAACCAGGTGATGTATTTGCCTTTGCCTTTGTTTCCATCTGAAATTTTTGTGACCCCCTGGCCTTGTTAAAATTATAAGGACAATGACACAAAGGTATGGTGGAAGATGAGCCAGTAAGTCAGTGCAGTTAACAGAGTGGTGTTGTGGCTTTATCATCTAGGCTGGTCCTCAACTTTGTGGGTGGCTTTTTCAGAGGGGCTGCTGATGGAGTATGTGGTTTAAAGTTCTGGAATTGAACTCCGTAGCCTTGAATCTTGACCCCATCAATTTCTTATCATGTATCCTTGACCTATTAATGTACCCTCACTAGGCCTTTACTATAAATGAGCAGTTCCTATTCATATCTTCTTAGATTATCATAATGATGAAAAGAAACAATGCATGATTAAATCAACAAATCTAAAGGTATTTACATTGTAAATACCTTAGCTCTCATGTGTGGCACAAAATTAATAATCAGTATTAAGGGCTATTATTAATATTAGTGTTGGTACAGTTTCATCATCTGAAAGATGCTTGTTGAATACTAGATTAAAATTCCTTGCTTTAATCAAGAAATGTGTCTAATGCTTTGCTCCTCCCCATTTCTAGTTGGTGTTGAATTAAATCTAAATTCATGCTCCTAGGCTCCTCTTTTCCATGCTCTGTGCAGACTCCTTTCTTTCCCGAAGAAGAATTACTTGACAGGATACAGTGCACATGATTAGAGTTCTGCTAGTTTAAGCCAGTTTATTATAATGGATTCAGTTGAGGCTTGGTTATATTCCACCATTAGCCATTTTATTAACTGTGAAGAGGTTACAGCTTTAGATTTGTTGATTCAATCGTGCCTTCTAAAGATGGTATCTGAAACACCTTAATTAAACCTGGCTGTTCCTAAATTTCCTTGGCCACTTCTTCTACTCTAGTTCTAATTTTACTCTTAGAAGGGAAGCTGTCTGCTTATATACAATTGAAAACATAAAGAATCCTAGATTTTAGTGTAATTAGATTCATTATTATGAACAGAATGCAAGTATCAAAGCTTTTAAGTGAAAAGATCTACATGAACAAAAATCTATTCCTATATTTTTGTCATGAACTGGTGATTTTGAATTTAGCTCATCTGTTTGTGTAAAGTAGATTTGTTATTGTAATAAATAGTGACAAATCATTGCTCACATGACTCTTGAAAACAAACCTGGCAATGAGTTTTATCTCATGTGTTCAAAACTCACCATCACATATGCCAAATTTTTACAAATGTTGGTAGAGTAGGTTGTTATAACCATCTGCAGTCAAATATGGCATGCAAAACAAAGACCGATTTGTGTAACTATTTCCTTGCTTCAATAATGAAAGTCATCACATTATTTTTTTTCACATAATTACACATAGTTTGGTATGAGGTAGACACTTTTCAGAAGTGAATAATTTGGGGCCACTTTCTTCTAAAATGTGTTTGAAAAGAGTATTAATCCAGCATAGGCAAGGGGAACCAGCAAGCCTCTGATTAAAATGCCTTTCCCAAACACACAACCATATATTTATGCAGATTTAATAAGCTCTCCTTTGTTTTATTTGCCTTCCTTTTTTTTTTAGAGATTTTATTTATCTTGTTTTGTTTAAGAGAGAGACAGAGTGAGCACGAGCCAGGGGAGGGGCGGATGGAGAAGGACAAGCAGACTCCTTGCTGAGCAGGGAGCCAGATACTGCCCAGATTCCAGGACCCTGAGATCATGACCTGAGCCAGAATCAGACGCTTAACCGACTGAGCCACCCAGGTGCCCCCCACTTCTTTTTAAGGCAGAATCTAAGATCCATTCTCCTGCCCACACCTATACCTTAAGGTGAATTGTCTTGATAAAAATTACAGGTACTTTTTTCCAAATGCCTAGCTGAAGTCAGCTACCCTAAAAGGATCAAAGTTTTCATTGGTAGGTAGGAAGTGGTAATTTCAGAGTTTTCAATTGTGCTTAGATTTGGCAGGCAGCCAAAGAGAGAAATAAGAACATTGGGATCAAGGGTTAAAAGAAATATGACTGAAGGTCTTGGGAGGACAGAGGCAGAAAAGGAAAGTGAGAGGAGGCCAAAGAAACACTTGAGCTCTGTGATGCTGCCTTGGGCACTGTTGACCAGTATGAAGCTGAACGCCATCTCTGGTGACTTCTTTGGTGGACCTGTCCCAGACTGCCTGCGCTTAGCTTCAAGCACTTATTTTCTTTCCTCATACAATACAATCTATTAAATGTCTGATATGGTTTTTCAGGCTTGAAGAGGGATTCCTTTTCTTTTGGCGGGGGGGGGGGGGGTGTGGAGGCTGGGTCAGGCCCAGGATAAGAGGAAGCATTAACTGCTTCATTCATTCATACATCACAGATATGCTTCTCTCCCACCTCCCCTTCCTCATTCCCTACAACACACAGGCACTTCTAAAGCTCTCTGATATTCCTTAAAATATAACAGGCTTCCTGGCATAAGAAGAGGCAGTAGCTCAGAGGACTGACAGACACTTTTAAGCCTGGCAGGAAAAAATTGACACAAGCTATTTTTCAGAATTGTTTTTTGATGGCGTATGCCCTAGTGAGACACAAACTTGCAGAAAGGTGGCAATTATTAGGCCCTATAACTCAAGTTTACTTGAGGTCCTGAAAACTCTACACAGCCCGTAAGAGAATTCCCTATAGGATAGTATGAGCAAGACACGTATCTATTTTGTAAGGTTATCTATTTCATTACATTTGACATTTTCAAGTCTCTGGCAATAGGCAAGAAAGATAGACCTTCACGAAGACACAGATCACACAAACAAAAAAGAGTTTAAACTAGAAGAGACAAACTGTCTTCTCTCTAAACGTTGTGTAAGTACATATATGACTAATAAGAATTTCCTTATGCGTTTGAATGTAGCAGATAGTTGATCATACTTTACACCTGAAAAAATCATAAAGATAGAGGCCAAAAAAGTCTATTCTTTCATTTCTATCTCTTTCTCTTAAAGATTTTATTTATTTATTTACAGAGAGTGAGAGAGAGAGAGAGAGGGAGGGAGAGCACAAGCAGGGGCAGTGGGAGAGGGGGAGGGAGACTCCCCGTGGAGCAGGGAGCCCGACGCGGGACTCGATCCCGGGACCCTGGGACCATGACCTGAGCCGAAGGCAGACGCTATAACTGACAACCCCCCCCAAATCTCTATATCTTTTACCTCTATGTCTATGCTCTTTAACTCAATTACAAAATGAAAATGATGGTATTTAGTTTTACACTGGGATATGAAGATTTTCTACCTTTATTCATTCATCTAGATTAGGTTCTTTATTACATACCCCAAGCCCACTTGTAACTCACCTGCCACCTAGTTGGGCCTACTCACGATCATAGTGGTCATAATTACTGCAGAATTATTGGATATAAGGTATACTAAGTTCTAAGTCATTTTCTGACTCAGAGTAGACATCAAGAAGAAAGAAGAAAGAAACAAAGTACAATCACTTATTGAATGGCAGCTGAGCCTTTGTATATGCTAGATAAGGCAACTTTGGCTTTAAAGTGCTGACACTTAAAAAAAATGCTGGTACTCCAATAGGGGGGAGATCAGCAAAGATAGTGTCACATTGTAAATACTAACTAATATTCACCTAATGAGCATTCATGATTTGATGGGAAAAAACAACTTCATAAACTAAACATGTGGAAATTGCAGTCATTGTGCTATATGCAAGGCACTGTGGAATCACAAAAGAGAAACTCTGTTAATAGCCTATTAAGGGTAGGGTAGAATATAAAGCATGGGGTTTCCAGTGATTGCTTGGTAAAGGCAAGAATGGCCTCAAGAGTAATAGCATTTGAAATGGGTTAATGGATGAGCAGGAATATGCCTGGTGAAAAAAAAAGAGAAGGTTGGACAGAGGGGTCTACTTGCACAAATACGGTTTTTTTGAAGGGTCCCATTGGTAGGTGACAGAGAGACACTGTGTCAGGAGCACGGTGGGCAGAGTATGGCATTATAGGGGGTAACTCAATAGTTTTATTTTTTTATTTTTTTTAAGATTTTATTTATTTATTCGAGACAGAGAGAATGAGAGATAGCATGAGAGGGAAGAGGGTCAGAGGGAGAAGCAGACTCCTCGCTGAGCAGGGAGCCCGATGCGGGACTCGATCCTGGGACTCCAGGATCATGACCTGAGCCGAAGGCAGTCGCTTAACCAACTGAGCCACCCAGGCGCCCAACTCAATAGTTTTAAAGCAGAGGGCAAAGGACATCTTTGGTTAAGCTAAAAAGCTGTGGGTTTTGTCCTGTGGACAATAGAAGACCACGGAGGACCTGTTTGTCAGCTTTTATCCTCTGTATTTCCCCATCTCTGCGTTTTTCTTCCAATCTTCTTTGTTTCCTTTTTTCTTTCTTCCTTCCTTTTTTTTTTTTCTTCTCCTCCTCATCTTTTTCTTTTGTTTTTAATATAAGGATAATTCTTCTGGTAGAGATGTGGTGGATAGACTAGGATTGGGAGTAGGGGGTCTGTTGGTGTGTGAAACAGGAAATTTAGCAGTAGTCCAGCAGGAAACTAATGTGAGTGCCTCCTACAGAAACTAGCTGATGGAAGGAATGGGGCATTTCCTCCACAGCCTTGGAGAGCAAAGGCAGGGAAAGAGCTCACCTTGCCTCTCTAAGCCCAGTATATCGTGCCACTGCCTGGCACAATGTAGGCAGTCTGTGAAGATTTATTGCTGGGGAACAGTAATGGTGAATAAAAGCATGCTTTCTGTTTCGTGAAACTGAATCAATTGGTGAAGCCTTTTACCAAGGTCAAAAATAAAGGATGTGGAAAATATTTGTGAGGGAAAAGGGAGAGACAAGTTCCACTTTTGTTTTGCTAAGTTTAGCATGTCTCCAGGAAGAGGTGATGTCTTTGTACAACCAATTCTTGGAAATACAAGTTCTTGAAAAAGGGGAAGGAGGAGAGATGGTCCCCAAGAGATGAAGTTTCATCATATGTTTGTATAGTACAAACAATTTAAAGTGCTGATTTTACCTCTGGAAGCAATCGTTCACTTTCAGAAGGAACATCACCTATTTCTAGCTATTAGAATGTCAACTACTGTTTCTAAAAAGGCATTGCCACAGAGATAAATTTGGAGTGTTAAAATGTCTCTCTTGTTTCTTTCAAACATGAGCAGTTTGCCTTTTCCATCTATACATCAGGCACAATTATTAGAAGATATATTACTTTCTTCCTTGGAAGGAAAACTTTGAGAAATATGACATCTTTTTCCCAAGATTAGCTCACAAAATATTAGGCTAAGAATGCGGCAGCCAATTCTGTTCATGCTTATGACCAAAAAGGAAATTAGTTTTTTTGTAAAGGCTACTCATGTTCAAAAGTTTGTGAGTTTGAACTGCAAAGTTCATTTTTTTTTTGTTGAAATATACTACATTACCTCAACTTAAGTTGAGTTCACAGTACTTTAAAAAAGTACTTTGAAAAAATACTGTAATATGGGCTTCCTGGCTGTCTCAGTTGGAAGAACATGCAGTTCCTGTTCTTGGGGTCAAGTGTTCGAGCCCCACATTGGATATCAAGATTACTGAAAAAATAAATAAATATTTTTAGAGTATCTCTGAGAATAAATCTTTTAAAAAGATATTACAATACATCGCATAATATATAGAACTGTTGAGTGTTGTACACATGTATTATTGTGTGTCAAGTGTACTCCAATAAAAACAGTAATATAACAACAAAATACCTTATATGTATTGATTATGTTTCTTGAATTGTTACTTTATTTTATTTTAATCTAATGATTAACTTACAAATTGTATATCCTAAAGCTATTACTTTAGGCCCACGCAAAACAATAAGTAAGACCATTACAAAGTAGATTGATTCTGGATCACATAAGCGTTTACTAATCTTGGTGCTGAATTCATTTCTTTTAGGAACATGTTGCAAAAGTTAGGGGAAGAAAAAAGTCTTTGTATTACTCTCTAGTATGAAATGGTAGAGCCTTTTAAATGTATGTATAAACAGTATGAGGTGTTTATCCTAAATAATTTTATTAGTTAAGTTTCTGTTTCCTTGCTAGAAAATCCTCAAACTTGCCTCCACAAACCAATATAATCAAAGTAGTTTTTCTAAATAATAAATCTGTAAGTATTGGTTGAAGTTTAATCCCAGTGTCCTTGAAACATTCTACTGAACTTTCAAATTTCCAGTAAACAACTATGGTTGGTAATAATATGCCTGGGTAGAACAAAGAAAATGTGGTTATCTCCAATTCTAAAGCTAAGTTTTAGAAAACAGGCATCATAGAAGAGGGACTACAGACCTATTTTTAATGTATAAACCTGCTAGAGCCCGTATTTTATTTTGATTAGGGGAATTAAGAAAAATCTTTGTTTGGAGGAAATATTTAACTTCAGAGTTTCCACATTGGGTTTCTTCTAGTTCTTGTTGTTTGGGATATTTTTATGGAAATACACTTTGTTTTTTAGATACCATCTGCTCCTCCCTTATTTTGGTCAGCCCCCCACATCTGGTTGTTCTGGAATTGTTCATGAAATCTCAGACAGGATCATCATGACCTCACTAGAGTGGTTGAAAAAGGAGCAGATGAACATCAAGAAGACTCAGCTCATGTTTTTCAGATAAATAACTCTAAAGAGAAAACGCAGAAAGCAAACACATGAACATAGTTGATACAGAGCGATGAAGCAATGTTGTGGTGATTATTTTTAAAGAATTTATTAATCTTTGTAAAGTGAAAAGGGGAAAAAAAACAGACAATGATCTTTAAGGAACCACAGACTCTAACTATTAAACTAAAACCTTGGTTTAAACATGTTTCAAATTATGAGTATCTGTAAATGTGGGTATTCAGTATTTTAAACATATCCTAATATATTTGGTCATAGTTCAAGAAAATTGCCAGGATTAGGTGTTTGAGATTACCAAAGCAACACCTTGTATTTCTGGAACTGTTGCATTTCTATTGAGTAAGTTGTTTAAATGATTTTTGGATTCCGTATTTTAAGTGAGGCTGTGATAATAAAGCTAGTATATTTAAGTAATTGATTTGTTTTGGAATGGTCTATTTAGTAATAGAAACAGCTCTTGGGCGAGTCTTCAGTACCATTTCAAAGTGCTTATTTAATTTTTCATATTATGGGAGTATCTTGATAGAAAGAATACCAGGTTACTTAATCATTTATAATATATTTAATCATTGATTGGTTACTTAATCATTTATAAAGTATTTACTTTTTCCTGTGGGGGAGGATCGGGACACAGACAGCTTTTCTTATCTTTAGTTATTTGGACAAATAAACACAAAAAACTTCATACCTTTTAAAAAATCATACTTAAAAAAAAAAGGGTGTGGTTAAAGTAAGGGTATCCAGGACTAGGTTATGGTTAGAATGTACCTGCAGTTAACCTAGTAAATTTTGACCATGACTAAAGCAGCAAAAAGAATTTGAGCAGGAGTCCATTAGGCAGATAATTTGGCTACACGGATAATTTTACACGGATAATTTCAACCAAAAAGATGTTGAAACGTTCAGGTAATGAAAGAAAGTGTGATGAGATTGAAAGTTCCAAATATGTTTCACTGTCTTTCTCATGTGGATACTGTGTTTTAATTACTTGAATCTCAACCTTCTCAGAAATATAACTTTGTAAATGTTGATGTTCTGCATAGGAAATCTTAGTGAAACCTACATTGGTAGATTGCATCAGCGCCTGGAAATGCAAGAAGTGATCTTGGTCAGTATAGCATTAAAGCAGTCCATTGAAATGAAAGAGCTGCTTCTCAGTTTTCCTGTATGTTTGGGTAATCTTAAAATCTATGTCATTTTTAGGTCTACAGGAGGAAAACATTATTATTATGGCCTTTACACAGAATGAAAAGATACGGAGAATGATGACCTACCATGAATTGCTGGCTTTAGGCATCATAATATATATTAAAGAAAGAGTCAGGCTAGCAAACATCATGCAAATATTTTATAGGTTTATTTTTTTCTTTCCCCTCCAATGCATGTATTCGGAAACTGCTTATTTGCCTGAATTTGCCCTGTTGGCAAAATTTTTATACCAGACAGCTACTTTTTATTGTTGCTGCACATCATGAATAACAGCTTTATTTGATGGCAAATGAGATGCCCCAAGTTGCAAGCTTTCCATAAACATATCGGAATTGTTCAATTTCCTTCTCATTGTATAAATTCCACCTTGGCCCTTTGCCTGCTGATATTCAGATAAAGATTTCATTCAAGTCATTTTCAAAAGTGTGCTATGGCGCTTGCTATCATAAGTGGTAAGATTGTTCAATTCATATTAGCTATACAAATACTATACAGGTTTTTATCAGATATTTCTAAAATAATTTCTTTGTAATAAGTGGTAATGAGAACAATAAAAGAATGCCTCCGGTTGGTTTTCCAAACAGTGATGGTATATTGGCAATAGATTTAGTAATGTGACTGTGTAGAAGTCATTTTCTGAAGAAAATATCTTAATGAATTATTCTGTTTCCTCTTCTTTCATGTCTTGCTAATACGGATTTGGAAACTATGATTGCTGATTGATTCCAAATGACTTGGCTCTTTGTTTCCCAATTAGGTAAGTGATTTTCATTCTTTGTCACTTGTAAGAGTCCATGGTTGTATTTTTAAATCATTGTTTGCTGCCAGTTTGTCCTGTTGAGTTCTCTGGCAAAATGAGGTAAAAATGAGACATAAAAAGACAAATCACCATTTTCAGAAAAGCACGTAAGGTCTATTTCATTAGCTGGCATAGGATAGAAATTAACAAGAAGACCCTGCCTGGTTGTTCCTGTTCATAGGAACCATATGTTCAAATTCGTTTAAGTCTTTTCTGTGGGATGGCTTTTGTTTTTAAAGGAGCTGTCAGATCTTGCCCGGAAAGTTTCAGGTTATACCAAACTAATTACCCATTATAATACTAGTTACCCAGCTATTAGAATGCATGCCACATGGTAGATAATGACAGTTCGACGTACAATCAGTAGCTAACAATTTTGATGATCCCGAAGATATCTAGGATAAAAAAGTTCAACTTCGGAGTCTGAGGTATTGTCATTTATTCTGTTCTAGAACTGGAATCGCAAAACTAGTCTATGGGCCAAATCTGGCAACCATAAGTTAAGAATGCTCTTTATGGTTTTAAATGATTGACCAAAAAAAAAAAAAAAAAAGAAAAAGAAAACTAGCATTTTGTAACACAAAAATTACTTGAAATTCAAATCTTGGTGCTAAAAAATGAAGTTTTATTGGAATGCAGCCATACTCATTACATTATATTTTGTTAATGGCTGCTTACGCACTGCACCTATATGGCCCCCAAATCCTAAAATACTTATTTTCTGATCCTTAACAGAAAAAGTTTGCTGACTCCCTTGCTTGAGCACCAGCATACAAGAGGTTAATTCTCACAGCCTCCCACTGTGGGGCTACCGATACAAACAGAAATCATTACACATTACACAACTGGCCTTTTCTTCTGTCATGGGGACATCTACCATACCTAAAATGACCACATCAGACCCGATGGAAGAGCAAATCTTGATTGTACATTTAAATTTGCCTGTCATAGCCTTTTCCATAGTTATATTCCTTGTACCTTTGAGCCCTAAAACATTCAACACATTAAGTTTAATTTATTTTTACTACCAGTGGATCTCTGAGCTTGCCCACAAATATTCAAAACCCAGTGCCTAATGGGAACTGAGGAAGTGTCATTTTGTTTGGCTGGTGAAGCAGCAGTACATAATATAATGAAAAAGAATTTCCTCAAACTTTTAAATGCTTCTCAAGGATCTGTTTCACCTAAGAGAATACTAACATCCTATAGATACTGGCTCTTCTGAAGTATATATTATGGTGTTGGAAACGTGTAGTGCTCATCATTGCAATCTAGCTTAGCCCCTAGTAAGCATGGTTGTGCTTTGTGAAATAGATTTAGCAGGATTTTTCAGAGGCAATGTGGAATATGAGTGATTATACATTTATTCTGATGAAGACAATCTTAGCTAAAGATACATTTCTAGTTCTTTTCCTCTTTGCATTTATTGGAAATGAATGCATTTGTAGTTTGAGACAGAAAAAAATAAGAGAACAAAGAATATTCTTGGAATATTGCAAGAAAGAGCAATGTAGGAATCACTGGATATTAAGAATATGCATTATCTCATAGGTTAGGCCACTGGGAAATAAAGCTTCTGTGCGTGTATTTGATATATAAAGGCAGGCACAAAGAAAAAGGCAAACATACTATGGTTATTCTGGTATGGTACAATTATATAGTATGTGTTCCAACCCTTTCATGAAAATTTGACATTACTGTACTTCAGCTAGAAGCAGCGGGAATCACCAGGGAAAGAACAGCTGGATACTTTATTAGGTTTTATGTTGTACATAAGGAGACCATGTTTTCCATTGTCAGTGTGTAAAAGAAAATGAAAGCTCTGGGCATCGTTAATGTCTCGAAAGCGTAGGATGTGTCAGCTCGGTTCTCTCAGCACCTGGATTGAAAGCTCAGTGTGAGGTCACTATAAAACAAAAACAGACCGTCTGCTTTAGTTGGAATTTCAAGAGTTGATTTTAAAAAAAATAGTCCATAATTGTTGTAAAGAAAATTATTCTTTTGGAACTAGACAGTTACATGTATGAATATCTGCTTATGTAGCTGCTTGAACGTGTCTTCTGTATTATTGCAAGTGAAAAGCTCTTCGCTATACCCTAGGGGCACTAGGAATCTCCTTGGAGCCAGAGAAGCTGGAGACTCCCCATTTGCTGGTACTAATAGTGTTGCACTCTTGATGAATGATTGTCCCCAACTCTCCAGTTGGGCCCCTTTTGTTGGATCATTTTTGTTGAACATGTCCTCTCCCCATGCACACACTATTTTGATTGGTGTAGTCATTGCGTCCCTCCTTGTAAGTGGCTTTATGTTGGGGACCGTTTATCATATATCTTTAAAAGTTCCCAAAAACCCATCACTGTGTTCCTCATACAGTGGTTGCTTTTAAAGGACAGTTGACCCTTCAAGAGTGTGAGGCTTAAGGGCACCACTGATCCTTTTTGCAAAATTGGAAATCCGGGTATAACTTTTGATTCCCCAAAAACTTAACTGCTAATAGCCTGCTGTTGACTGGAAGCTTTATAACATAAACAGCCGATTAACACATATTTTTGTATGTAATATGTATTATATATCATATTCTCACAATAAAGTAAGCTAAAGAAAAGGAAATACTATTAAGAATACCTTAAGGAAGGGGCATCTGTGTGGCTCAGTCGGTTAAGCGTCTGCCTTTGGCTCAGGTCATGATCTCGGGGTCCTGGGATTGAGCCCCATGTCGGACCCTATGCTCAGCAGGTAGTCTGCTTCTCCTTCTCACTCTCCCTCTGTTTTCTCTCTCTCTCTCAAATAAATAAATAAAATCTTAAAAAAATAAAGAATACCCTAAGGAAGAGAAAATATATTTACATTACAGCACTGTGTTTATAGAAAAAAAATCCATATATAAGTGGACCCACAGTTAAAACCTCTGTTGCTACAGGGACAATTGTACTGTTATTAGTCTGCTCAGTCTGCCATATCAAAATATTAAAGACTGGGTGGCTTCAACAACAGAAATTTATTTTCCCACAATTCTGGATGATGTAAGTCTGAGATCAGGTTGCTAGTATGGTCATGTTCTGATGAGAGCTCTCCTCCTAGCTTGCAGCCTGCCAACTTCTCACTGTGTCCTCACACAGTCCTGTTGGATGAAGAGTCCACCCTTATGACCTTATTTAACTTTAATTAATTCTTAAAGACCTTATCTCCTGATAGAGTCCCATTGGGGGTTAGGGCTTTAACAGATGAATTTAGGGGGCTGTAATTCAGTCCATAATAAGTACCTATGACAGAAATTGACTTATGCAAGATAGTGGACTAAATTGTTTCGCTGATATGAAGCTATAAGAGATGTTTATCTGTAGACTTAGGTTACCGATATCTTATCCATGAGTTGGAGTATTTTTCTTTAAATCTTCATTATGCACTGATATTGTGTCTACTAAATTATAAAACACATTTCAAATATTCAAGAAGATCCTATAGTCTGGCTATAATTTCTTTTTTTATCACCTTAAAGGGAACACAACAGATTGAACACTGATTCTATTTATCATTCATGAATCCACTTATTTGTATATTTACCATTGATAAAGTGCCCAACTATATACAGGATGGGGATAAACCCAGGGCCATAAGAGCTAAAGAACAACATTCTGCCCTTTAGGAACTCATAGTTGGCAAAAACAAACAAACAGTTTCAGAGCAACATGTTAAGTTCTTAACATAATTTGCTATTGAAATAAAAATAAAACAGTGCCCATAGTTCTTCATAAATGAATGGCTTTTCACTGGTCATAACATCTAATCGTAAGAATGAGTTTTCAACTGAAAAGAGAAAGGCAGCAAACACCAGGCAAAGGGAAAGGCAAGTACAAAGCAAAGATATGGGTGAATAAGTATAACCTCAGACCCTGCAAACCAATGTGCTGAACAAGATGAAAACAATGAAATGTTCCAAAGTTATTATTTTTTTATTGAGCTTGTACCATCTGCCAGGTTCCATGTTATGTGAATTGATGTCAGGTGGGAAATCAAACTAACATCCCTGTTCTCAAGCTGATTTTCTAGGGAAAAGAGACAATTAATAAACAAGTAAGTAAGTGATCAAGAGTTATAAATGCAGGGTATATGAAAAATGACCTTGATATAGAGATACAGTAATCCTCCAAGTTTGGTCAGAAATATCCTCCAGAGAACATAATGAAAAGGTGATGTTTGACTTAAAAGTGGAATAAGAGTCACCCCTGTAAAGATCCAGGCAAATTAAATACTTTCCTTGATAAATCAAAAATATTGTTTCTTAAAAAAAAATGGCATGTAGGTCTTGCTTTAAAATACAGGAAAAAAAAACCTGGGAAGATAAATGAAATAGTGTTAATAAATGAGATGGGGGTACTAGCTGAATAAGAAATCTGGTGGATATTAAAGATGGGTGGTAGGTACTTGGGAGTCTGTTATAGGACTCGTGCTAATTTTATGTGCATTTGAAAATATCCATAATAAAAGCTATTTGTTTTTAAAGTGCTTAATCTTCTAACAATATGGGTTCGATCATTTTGATCATCCATTTTTGAGTTGGAGTGCATTTGTTAACTATTGCAGTATGACAAATTACCCCAAAACTTAGAGGCTTCAAACAGTAATCAGTATCAATTATCCTTCACAGTTTATAAGGGTCAAGAATATGGTGTTCTGGCTTGTGAGATACCCCCCAAGACATAAAAAAAATCGATAATGAGGTTTTAGTTAAGATGTCAGTAAAGGCTGATTTCAGGTAAACTGGCTTGATTGGGTAGAGGATCTTTGTGCAAGGTGATTTATTCACATGACTGGCAAGTTGACGCTGGTTGTTGACAGGAGGACTGTTTCTCCTTGGTGGGCCTCTCGACAGGGCTGTCTTTGTGCCCTCACAGTATGGCATTTGGCTTTTCCTGAGAAGTCCAAGATCAGGTAAAAACAGCAATGTGATTTTTGTCTTACTCCTGGAAATCACATGTCCTTACTTCTACATTATTGTATCGTTCACACAAGTCAGCCCTACTCAGTGTGGGAGGGGACTGTGTAATGTTAGGATGTGAGTACCAGGAGATGAAGACAACTGGTGGCCATCTTAGAGGCTGCCTACCTCAGGGAGAAATAGTATTTTTAGGTATTTAAACAGTATTTGTAGTATTTAGTATTTGGCATTATGGAATTAATGCCAATAAATACATAAATAAATAAGTAAATCCCTAGTTAATTTGTGATTTTCAACTACTAACTGACATAATTATCTTTGAACTTCAATATCCATATTTGGTCTCTAGAGTACACACTTATATAATAATGTCTTTCTTCCAATCAGGTACTTAAATTAGCTTTATTTAATGGAATAATGATATTAAATACCTTTGTAAATCAAAAGGTGAAAATATATGCTGGGAATAAATTATCAAGACTTTGTCCAGCATAATTGATGGTGATTATTTTCCAGTATACTCTTCAATTCATTGCTGTAATAATCTTTTCAACCAATTAACAGCCAATTTGGTCTATTATGTTAAAATGTTAGCCACATTATTTGCCTGTTAATGTAGGTTAAATGTTAATTATGCTGTTCTATAGCGACTAACACGGTACACTAGGAAATTGCACATATTATTGGTTCATTCTTTGGCTCTGGTGTATTAATGCACCTCATTATCATTGTGCTAATTTTAGTATGAAGCACATCATATTCTATGGCATTTAAGACAAAATCACCAGTCTTCTATTGCTTCCCACCAAACATTAGATACTTTTGTGTTTTGGAGCAGTTTACATGATTAAACAGGTAATAATTTTCCAGTCTTGGCTTTCATTTGATATATTTAGGTGGCCTTGCTCAATATATTTTAAACATCTGTACGTCGAAGTATAATCTTCTTTGCAACAAATACAAGTCATAATTTTAAGTTAAATGTACATTTAAGCTTCATGAGTACTATAATTATAAATATAATTATGTTTATTCCTTCAATTCTACTGCTAATAGAATGGAATATCAACTTACTTCCTGAGTCTAGTTTAATTACTCCCCTTTCCACTCTTAGAACATCAGGTTTTTTTTTTTTTTTTTTTAGTGCCAGTGAGCAGCCTTTGGCAATAGGGTTTGTATTAATTTTCTACTGCTGCTTAATAAAGTACCATAAATGTAATGTCTTAAAACAACATCTATTTATTATCCTCAGTTTAGTAGGTCAGAAGTCCAGGCTCAACATTTTGTCTCCTCTGGGTTTTACACCAAAATCAAGGTGTTGGCAAGGCTGCATTTCTTTCTGGAGACCCTAGGGATACACCTACTCTTAAGCTTATTCAGGTTCATGACAGAATTCAGTTCCTTGCAATTGTATGACTGAACTTCTCGTTTCCTTGGTGGCTGTTGACAACGGGATGAGGAGAGGGTCTTTTGGAGGGGTGGGTTATCACCTAGAGCCTGCCAGCATTCCTAGTCTTGGGGCCCATTTCCTCCATTTTTATGCCAGCAACAGAGGATTGAGTCCTTCTCAAAGTTAGAATTCCTCTGAATCCCCTTCTACCTTGCCTTTGCTGACTTCAGACGGAGGAGAAAAAAAAAAATTAAAAAAAAAAAAGCCATGTGATTGGATTGAGCCCACCTATAATCCAGAGTAAATTCCCCATTTCACAATTAGTTACCTGAATTCCACTGGCAAAGACCCTCCACAGCAGTACCTGATTGATTAACTGGTAGAAGGGAATCTGCCAGGGATATCTTTAGAATCCTGCCTCTGCCTACTACAGGATTGTTGGTTGGTTAGAAGCTTGGAGTGATATTGCTTGAGTGAGGTCTCTCAGAAAAAGTTATAATTACATTGAGTCCTCAGCAACACAAAGAGTCTAAGAAGATATGGAGAGAAAAGTCAGGAAAAGACTACTCTATAAGTGCACCATGCAACCCAAGTTTCATAAGTGACCTATGGCCTATAAAGAAAAACAGACACCAGGGCACCTGGTGGCACAGTTGGTTAAGTTCTTGGTTTTGGCTCAGTTCATGATCTCATAGTGGTGAGATCAAGCCCTGCTTTGGGCTCCTCTGTCAGAGTAGAATCTGCTTGAGTTTCTCTCTCCTTCTCCCTCTGCCCCTTCCCCCTCTCTCTTTCTTTCTCTCTCTAAAATAAATAAATAAATCATAAAAAAAAACACAGACCAACCAAACCAAAACAATGGCAACATAAATATCTTGTATTTCAGACCTGAGTTTATTTCTGATTATATGCTAATAAATAAACAAATGTCATAATTTCCCCTTCCTTGTTCTTAAAAATATTGCTGTAGCAATGGTCCCCTGTCTTTTCCTCTGATCTAGATCACTCCCATCAGCACATGTTTATGTTTATTTCTATCATTAAACACACACACACACACACACACAGAACCTTTATTGTAAACATTCGCCCCTTGTCTCTCCTTATCTATTCTGTCTGCAATTTCTTTCCAATTTTTCCTTGAACCCACTCTAAAATCCATCATTTTCCCCCCAGTTTTTCTACCCAAACTGCCCTTATCATGAACCCTGGTGACTTTCACATTACTAAATCTGATGGCTATGTCGGAGTATTCATTTTAATAGACCTATAATCAGCATTTGATTCAGATGATGCCTCCCTCATTCTGGATACATTTTCCTCCTTGACGACTTCCAGGACAGCATCCTTGCATTGTTTTCCTCCTATTTGCCTCGCCACTTCTTCCAGGATACATATGCTGGTTCCACCTTCTTCCCTAAACCTTACATTTTAGAATACCCCCACCCATGGCCCTTGAACCTCTTCATTTTCTATCCAAATGTATTTTCTAAGTGATCACAACAATTTTCATAGCTATGCCCTCGCTATATGCTGAAAATCACTGAAGCAATATCTGAATCCTGGACATCCCTGAACTTCCAAAACTACTAACTAAATATTCCATTTAAAGTCCAAAATGAATCTCAAAATTAACATACTCCAAAATGAACTCCTAAAATTTCTAATTCCCTCTCTAAAACCTGCTCTACCCACAATTTTCCACTTACTTAGAACAAAGATCTTCATCTTGTACAACTTTCTCTAGTCCCTTATCCAATCCATGGTGAAAAGGTATCTCTTCTATTCTCAGAATATATCCAGATTATATTAATCTCCTTTGCCACCACCCAGCATCGAGCAAACCAATATCTCTTACTTGAATTACGGCAAAATCCTCCTGACAAATCTCTCTAAGTCCGTCGATCCGTCCATTCGGTGAAATCTTACATCAGCACCAGGGCCCACCACATCTCTGACCTCTTCGCTAATAGTCTCCCCGTTGCCAAGTCTGCATTCACTTCCTTTCATTTTCTCACAGATGACTGGCTTTTTCCCCAGAGTCGATGTCCTAGCTATTGGCTCTTCCTGATTAGCTTTAACAATTGATATCCATTTGGTCAGCTCTCCTGTTCAAGTCTTTCTTCAGAAAGCTTCCTCTCCAGGAGGGCTTCCCTTGTCACTCCTCTTTACACTGCATCCTCCCGATCCACACATTTCCTAGTCCCATTTCTTATTTTATCTTCTTCTCATATACCTATCATCAGCCTAAACTATAAACTCCATGTGGGCAGACATTTTTATCTGCATTTTTTCCACTACTTCAGTGCCTAGAGCAGAGGTTGGATTATCGTAGGTGGTCAGTAAATGTTTAATGTGAGAAATTAAAAAGGAAATATGTGAAAGTCATTGATACTTTGGTGCTGGCTATGACCCTTTATGGTAGATACAGCAAGTATTATTTTCTTTATTTTCCAAATGAGGGCAATTACATGTCTTGCCCAGGGTCACAAAACTAGTTAGAGTGTCAGAGATTAAACCAAAACTCAACTCTCTTGACTCCTAACCTGGTTTTCTTTCCACTACAATAGGTGCTAAAAATACAGTGTTGTCTGTTCTTGGGAACTACAGTGCAGTGTCCCCCAAGAACCTGGAAATAAAGAAATAAGATTGCCTTCTGAGAGTTACACTATGAAATCAACATATAATGAGTTACCTTAAAGAAACTAGAATTGCTTTTAAACCAAAGGGACCCTTCCTGATTAAATGGTTTACCATTTCTAAAGAGAAAGTTTTAATAAGATAAGGCAGACTTAGAGGCACTTCGAAAGAATACTCAAAAGCAAAAGTTAGTAAAATGCATCCAAGGGAGTGGAGTTTCATTCAACCAGTGAATTATGATTCCAGGACCTCTGTTTATGGATGAGTCAGATTCTTTTAGTGATGCCAATGAACATTGATTTCTCTCACTAACCCATTTTGTTTTTCTCGTTCCATAATTATCAAACAACTTTATGATTAATAATTGATTTTCCATATTCTGCCTTTCTACAGAGGAAGAATCCCTGGCAAAATGTCCTCCCTTGCAACTTTGTTCTGATGTTAACTATTTCTTATTAAAAGTTAACAAATTGACCTTATGATTATGATTTGGTTTCTGTGAGGCTTACTTTTGGGAGATCCTCCTGACACATATATTCTGATTTATTTGACAGTTATGTTCTAAGGATATGTTAAAAATTAGATTGTGATTTTTTATATCAATTTCCCTGACTTGGTTAATTGAATGTGAGTTTCTGCACCTCTTCCTACTTCCACTGAATATGGAAGTGCTTTTAATCTTTCAGCTGTAGAAGAAAATCAACCAGAGCTTTCATAGTGCCAGCCTGAAATACAGTCCTAATTTAGAGAAGGATGGACTTCTTTAAAGTAGGGCTTTAGCAGGAAGTGTTAGCTAAAGTTCAGCAACTTTAAGAAATAGTTGGTCAAGGACAGATCTGGTTCTCAGAAGAGGGAGGAATTGCTCTTGCAGATTAATAGCCGTTATTTTGGCAATTTGGATTTTTATCAAAAGGTGGTAGAGGAGCACCTGGATGGCTCAGTTGGTTAAGCATCTGACTCTTGGTTAGGGTTCAGGTCATAATCTCAGGGTCATGAGATCGAGCCCTGGGAGGGACTCTGCACTGGGTGTGGAACCTGCTTAAGATTCTCTCTCTCTCTCTCCCTCTCCCTCTGCCCCTTCTCCCCTTCTCTCCATCCCCCACCGCCAACCTGCGCTCTCTCTCTTAAAAAAAAAGGGAGTGGTGGAGAAGGGAAGTTTGTGGCTACGGTCACCTGCAAGAGGGAGTGGGGAGGAACAGGTACAGGGAATAGGACACTAGAGAGGCCCAGTGGAAAATTCTGTCTTTCTGTGTCTCACACAAGAAAACCAAATTTCTAAGTCAGCCTGGTTGAGAGCTAAATACACACTTGCTGACTTTCTGGTTTACCAGGTACAGCTGGCCACAGATTGTTTGTAATGCTTTCATTGATAACATTTATATATTTTTCCATAAGTTACATTTTGGTGGTTTCCTCCCTTTTAAGTTTTGAATAATAGCTAACAGCATTCAGGGAAAATATTTCTAGCAAGAAAGCGTTCTTCCTCTTATTTGTTTGTTTTATTCCTGACTTGCCTTTTTAATTTGTTTCATCTTAGAAGATAAATCTTAGGGAGGTTTATTGTGATAACTTCAAATTTCTATTATACCATAGTCAGATCTTAAATAATTAATTTTAAGGAACAAAGAGCAACACAAACATATCAAAACATTCTGCCATTGTGATTAAATAACACCTGAATTTTAGTCTTAGACTTAAAAATTACTCTTTAAAGTCAAAGCACCATTCAGTTACTACAAAAGTGAAAAATGGGTAAAAGAAGGTAAATAAGAAAAAGTGACATGACTGCACTGGAGGGAGCATGAAAGGAGTTATGATGGCAGGTGGAGGGATTGATGATGAGGAGAACTAAGGTTATCTCCAGGCCCATGAACTGGGACCATTAGGAAGGGGGGTGAACTGAGATAAAGGGTTCTGCCTTTGAGAACATTAAGGCATCTCATCATGGACATTCTCCCTCAACAAAATGGTGGATCTACATTGAAATACAGAGGAGGTGTGATGTGTTAGACATCAGCAAGTTTGCATTTATCTGCAAGCGAAGAGGAAGATCATTCTAGTAATTAACCTTGTTTTCTCATTAGCCTAAAGTTGTTAAGAGTGAATCAGGAAGGATATGTTATGTCAACATTATAAGTAGAAAGAGTACAACATAATCTGGGGTATCTGGCAGACAAGATTTGCAGGTTTCAGTGTTTCACACTAGCTTTCTAGAAAAGCTTGTATTAAACTCAGGTCACAGCACTACAGAGCTGCATAGTGAAAGATGTAGGCTTTTTACTATATCACAGAATCCCTGGGATTTGAGAACATGGACAGACATGCCTACAGATGTGTTGTCAAACTTCTTGACTCGGATGGTGACAATTCATTATATTTCATTATAATTTGTGCATCATTCTGTATGGTAGATGACAATCTTAAGTGGGCTGTCTGACCTCATGTGTCTGTGCACAACGTTACCAAAAGGAGAAACATCAGTTATAGAAAACAATGCTATTTTTTTCCCAGAGTCTAAAGTTAGTGACATTCTGACGGTAGAATTACAAGGCCATAATGTGCTTTCTTCATTCATTCGATAAGTCATGAAAAATTAGGATACATTTTTTAACCAAAGAAAAATGTGATATACATTGATCATCTTTAATGCTTTCATTAATGCTTGTTTTCTTTTATAATGGACAAATCATTGAATGTTAACCTCATCTTATTTTTGGTAGCTTCAATGTCAGTAGCACCAGTGTGGCAACAAAGAAGTCATCAGTGGGAATGAAGTCTTTTTGTTGAGTTGATCTAATGCTAATTCACTATAGACATTGAAAGTTGGAAACTACTTCTTTCTGTGTCAAGATGGCCAGATCCGGAGGTCAGGAAAATGAGAATCCAGAATATCTGGATTTAAACTATTTCATTTCATATGGTCCATCACAAAATCCTTATAATTAGTTTGTGTTTGTCTCAACATACCTATTAATCTTGGGTCATATATTGCCTGTGTCTGATTTTTGAATTCCTGTTTACAGGATATCAACAGACTTTTCAAAACTGATCCTTTGAATTCTGTGATGAAGGAAAAGTTCTTATCAGCTGAGGCTTTTTCATGGGCTATTTTTCATGTTAATTTTTTAAAGGACTACCTTATAGGCCCCTTTAATGAATTCTGGGCTCAAGTTCATATTGTAATTTTGCAGTCTCTCCTGTAAGAAATTCCTGTAGCCAGATGATAGAATTCTATAGTGTGGGACACAAACACTTTTGGTGTTTTGTTAATGACATGAGAGTTTGAACAATGCTGCTTCAGAGAAGGTGGCTCTATGACAAGGTCTCATATTAGCCAAAGTTTGATGGGAAGAGGTCCTATGTCTGGGCATAGTTAAGAACCAGGAAGGGGACAGTATGCTTCTGTTCAAGTCCATCTGTTTTATATGAATCAAGATTGGCAGTGCTGAGACAAAAATGTTCAAAGAGGAAGAGTATTTGGCATCAAATTCTTTAGTATGCTTCAAGATAGTTTTTTTATGTATATGATAATTTACCATGGAAACTATTTTTTTTAGGATTTATTGATTTATTTCAGGGACAGAGAGAGCATACCCAAGAGCGGTGGGGAGGGGCAGAGAGAGAGGGAGAGAATCCTCAAGCAGACTTTGTGTTCAGCACAGAGCCTGATGCAGGGTTCAATCCCAGGACCCTGTGATCATGACCTGAGCCGAAATCTAGAGTCAGCTCTTTAACTGACTGAGCCACCAAAGTGCCCCAGAAACTTTTTTTTTAATGCAATAACTTACTAACACTGCTCAGAACATACATTGGAAAATACTGTTTTTGAAAATCTGAAATCTCTTGGATTGAACTGTAAGCATGGAAAAATATGTAGATGAATTACGTTAATTATTCTCTGTTACTACCACCGGTCTCTTCTGCAACTCCATGCCTGAATTGCTTTTACTGAATTGTATTTTGGAATTATACCCTTGGGCCACATTGAGAATCTTTAGAAGAAACAGCCCTGAGAAACTCATTACTTTATTTACCGTAAGAATTTTGTTAAGGATGTTGTTCTCTGCATTGCCCAGTGGGCAACTCGTGAGAACCCCCAAGAGAAATATATCTCCAGGCTCAGTACCAAGAATAGTGTTCTCTTTCCTGAGCTAGTGGTTGTTGGTCTAATGGACACTGAGAGTTAGGAAAATGATTGTTTCCCAGTTTGCACTGAAGCCAAGAAAACGCAGAGCAATTTAGGGCACATTTCTAGGATTTGTTCAGAATATCACAGCTTTTTTGTCCTGGTCTCAATGAAGGTTTTTTTTTTCTTATTTTCCTATGTTAATTTTCTTCACATTGATACATTCATCTACTTAGTTTATTTTTGTTTAATTTTTTTTTAAATTTTATTTGAGAGAGAGAGACAGAGATAGAGAGAGAGCACAGGTGGGGAGGAGAGGGAGAAGCAGGCTCCCTACAGAGCAGAGAGCCCGATGCGGGACTCAATCCCAGGACCCTGGGATCATGACCTGAGCCAAAGGCAGATGCTTAACTGACTGAGCCACCCAGGCACCCTCATCTACTTAGTTTTATTTGATTTTATACTATGGATTTTGGAAGCCATTTATTTATTTATTTATTTTTTATTATGTTATGTTAATCACCATACATTGCATCATTAGTTTTTGATGTAGTGTTCCATGATTCATTGTTTGCATATAACACCCAGTGCTCCATGCAGTACATGTCCTCTTTAATACCCATCTCCAGGGTAACCCATCCCCCATCCACCTCCCCTCTAGAACCCTCAGTTTGTTTCTCAGAGTTGCAAACGGCAAGATTTCATTCTTTTTGATGGCTGCATAATATTCCATTGTATTTATATACCACATCTTCTTTATCCATTCATCTGTTGATGGACGTCTTGGCTCTTTCCATAGTTTGGCTATTGTGGACATTGCTGCTATAAACATTGGGGTGCACATACCCCTTCAGATCCCTACATTTGTATCTTTGGGGTAAATACCCAGTAGTGCAATTGCTGGGTCATATGGTAGCTCTATTTTCAACTTTTTGAGGAACCTCCGTACTGTTCTCCAGGGTGGCTGCCCCAGCTTGCATCCCCACCCACAGTGTAGGAGTGGAAAAAGAGTACAGATTAACAAACTACCTTTATAATGGTGAGTGAGACCAAAATACCTCTGGAAGCCTAAGGCCTGGTCTTAGATGAGGAATTTGATTGTTAACTGAAATATCTCCATGCATTCTCATAGGGTGGAAGTATGTCGAATGAGGGTCTTGTTTGAATCACAATCCCTAGGGCCAAGGCTGAACACAGGTATTTTTTAGAAACTAGTAATCCTAACCAGTACAACCACAAAGAAAGGCATTCCTGGCATAGAAAAGAGCAAGTGAAGAGAAGAGAACAAGCTTGGCATGGTTACAAGAGAGTAAAAAGCCATGAGTGCTTGGGTCAGAATGAGTTAAAAGGAAAGGTATGACAGATAAAATTGAGAAGTAGACAGGCCTGATTTCAGGCAGAGCATTATAAACTGCGATAAGGAACTATATTTCAGGTGAAATAGGGGATAGGGATTAAGAAGTGCACTTGTGATGAGCACAGGGTGATGTATGGGTGTTGAATGACTGTGTTATACACCGGAAACTAACATAACACTGTATGTTAACTAACTGGAATTAAAAGAAAACTTAAAAAAAAAAAAAAGCTACATTTCATTTCAAATACATGGGGCCACCAGAAGGTACTTTGTTAAGTCAAGTTTATTGAGGTGTAATCAACATATGGTAACATTCACTCTTTCTAGTGTAGAGTTCTATGAGTTTTGATATATCTCCACCATCAAAATGACGAAAATTTCTGTCACACCAAGAAAGTTCCACCGTGTCCTTTTAGAGTCAGCCCTTCCTTCCACCCCCAGTTCCTTGCAACTATGGCTCTGCTCTCTGCCTCTGTAAGTGTTGCCATTTGCAGACCATTTTATAAATTAGATCAAACTGTGTGTAGCCTTTTGAGTCTGGCTTCTTTCATTTGCCGTACAGTCATACTGTTGAAGGTATACCGAGGGCTTTGAGCAGACGGTGATACTAACTGCTTTATACTGTATGGAAATAACTCAATTGCTATGATGAGAATCACAGTATCATGGTTGTTAGGAGGTGATCATAGCAGGTTAGACAAGAGGGGTGGATGATGGCTTCTGTGGGTGGTAGCAGTGGAAGTCCCAAGAAATGGATGATTTGGGAGACATTTTGGAAGTTGAACTGACAGAAGGTCTAGTGATTTAGGTTTGAGTAGCAAGGAGACTTATCCAACTGGGAAAGAATAATTTTAGATAAATTAAAAATTTAAATGGGGGCGCCTGGGTGGCTCAGTCGGTTAAGTGTCTGCCTTTGGCTCTGATCATGAACCTGGGGTCCTGGGATCGAGCCCTGCATGGGGGCTCCCTGGTTGGCGGGGAGCCTGCTTCTCCCTCTCTCTCAGTCTGCTGCTCTGTCTGTTTGTGCGCACGCTCTCTCTCTCTCTGATAAATAAATAAATAAAATCTTTAAAAAATTAAATATTAAAAACAATGAAAGCACTAAAAGAATTCTTAGGAGACTTATTTAATATAATCTTAGGATGAAAAATAACTTCTTGAGGAAAACAAAAAATAAAATGTAGGGAAAATTTGCAATATAAAAAATCAAAATTTAGGGGCACCTGGGTGGCTCAGTTGTTAAGAATCTGCCTTCGGCTCAGGTCATGATCCAGGGGTCCTGGGATTGAGCCGCACATTGGGCTCCCTGCTCAGCAGGAAGCCTGCTTCTCCCTCTCCCACTCCCCCTGCTTGTGTTCCCTCTCTCACTGTATCTCTCTCTGTCAAATAAATAAATAAAATCTTAAAAAAAATCAAAATTTGGGGCACCTGGGTTGCTCAGTTTGTTAAACGTCTGTCTTTGGCTCAGGTCATGATCCCAGGGTCCTGAGATCAAACCCCACATCCAACTCCCTGCTCAGATGGGAGCCTTCTTCTTCCTCTTCCCCTGCCCCTCCCCCCGGCACATGCTCACTCTCTCGCTCACTTTCTCCCTTTCAAAAACATAAATAAAATTTAAAAAAAAGAAAGAAGAATCAAAATTTGTATAAGGTGAAAGATACCACAAAGTTATAAAACCAGTGTGAGCCCAAGAGAAGCATTAATAGCATATATAACAAAGTACTTTTATTTATTTATTTTTTTTATAACTAAGTATTGAAATACGTACTATATAATGAACAGCGATCAATCTCTGAGACAAACAAGCCAAAAGAAAACTGGGCAAAGAAGGAAAAAAAATGGCTAAAGAAATACAGTGTCCAATATACATATAAAAAGATGTTTATTCTCAGGGTGCCTGGGTGGCTCAGGCGTTTAAGCGTCTGCCTTCAGCTCAGGTCATGATCCTAGGGTCCTGTGATCGAGGCCCACATCACATCAGGCTCCCTGCTCAGTGGGGAACCTACTTCTCCCTCTCCCTCTGCCCCTCCCCACTCATACTTCCTCTCACTAATAAATAAAATCTTTAAAAAAAAGATGTTTAGCCTCATTGTTTTTTGATTCAGCAATTCTACATCAGAGACTCCATTCTATAGTAATACTTGTGTATGTGGGCATAGATTGTTTTGCATCAGTAGGGGAATAAATATGTAAATTTTGGTTCATTGGAACAATAAAATATACAGCCATTAGAATGAGCTAGATGTTTTTGGTATCATGGAAAGTTCTTTGTTAAATAAAGAACTTCAAAAACAGTTTGTTCAGCATGATTCCATTGATAGCTGACTAAAAACTGTGATTATGTATATGAGAGAAAGATTGAGATTGGAATTGAGATTGAGAGAGAAAGAGAGGAGAAAGAGAAGAGGGAGAGAATAAATACAAAGAAAAACAATTGGATATACACCAATTGGTAAAGAATTTAACAGGGTTCACTTCTGCAGGGGATATGGGATTGGGTATGATTATATAAAAAGTCTTTCACAGTCTTCTTCATATGTTTTGTAATGCTTGACTATTTTCAAGGTTTAAAGATTTATTTATTTATTTTAGAGAGAGAGAGTGTGAGCAGTGGGAGGGGCAAATGGAGAGAGAGAATCCTGAGTGCAGAGCCTGATGCAGGGCTCAATGTCAGGACCCTGAGATCATGACCTGCGCAGAAATCAAGAGTCAGATGGTCAACCAACTAAGCCACCCAGGTGCTCCAACTAGTTTCAAGATTTAAAATAATGTTCTTATAAGCATTGTTGCAATTATTATTCATTTACTCTTACAAATATGCATCAAGAATTTCTCAGAGATATTTATCTAAAAGTGAAATTTTTGACTTTTAGATATATGCCTGCTCTCATTTATTGGATATTGGGAGTGAAGAAATGCATAAACAGTTAGAATAATCATACAATGGGATACTTTACAGCTGCTAACTTAAATAAATTAGACAGGCATGTATCAATGTGGAAAAACTCACTAACATGATGTTGAGTAAGCAAATTGAAAAAGTCTAATTGTATTGTATTTATGAATATTTTTAAGAAAACAAACAATTTTATATATTATTTTGGGAAAATATATATTAATAAATGGTTAAAATATGCAAGGGACAATACTGTACAATCTAGCGTTATTAACTATAGTCACCATGTTATACATTATGTCCCTAGGACTTGTTTATTTTAGAACTGAAAGTTTGTATCTTTTGATCACCTTCACCCCTTTTGCTCATCTCCAACCCCTCACCTCTAACAATCACCAATCTATTTTCTATATCTGTGAGTTTTTGTTTTGTTAGTTGGTTTTTAGATTCCATATACAAATGAGATCATATGGTATTTATTTTTCTCTATCTTTATTTCACTCATCATAATCCTCTCTGGATTGTCACAAATGGCAAGATTTCATTCTTTTTTATGGCTGAATAATGTTCGTGTGTGTGTGTGTGTGTGTGTGTGTGTGTGTGTGTGTGTGTGTTACTTAGATGAGGACTAAGAGAAAAAATGAAAACTACTTTGAGGAAATATAATAAACATTGCTTAAAATGGGAGGGTAGTAAAAGAAGTGTTTGAAATGGAATGAGATGATACCATTATGATTTCTCTTGAATGATCATAATACAAACAATAAATCATATTTTTGAGAGGTTGCTGTATACTAAACACTTTTGCAAATGCCTTATGTATATTTTATCATTTAATCCTTACAAAAATCATATGAATCACAGATATAGAAAATGGACCTAAAAGATTTACAATCTTATCTGTGGTTGCCCAGTAATCAAATGATAGAACTAAGATTTTAACTCAAGCATTCTGGCTCCCTCCAAAACCCCATCCCTTAACGTCCATGCTCTGTCACAAATGCAGTTTTTTTCTGTTGGGACAGGAAATGTGGAAGAGCCTGGGTCTAGCCCTAAATCAGATGAGTTATTAGGAGATGAGCTAAGGAAACAGAAAGCAAGATTTGAGTAAAGTAGAGGAGAGGTACAAGCTAAAAACTCCTTTTCCTCCTAAAAGAAGATTAGCAGAGAATTAAACCCTTGAGAAGTTTAATATGGATGGGTGCAAATTTTTGTATTTCCACTTTTGAACTGCTAGTTCAGGCATAAAGAACAGTGTCTTTTCAGAAAGATCCTATTTCAGACTTTATCCCCACTGAAAATAGTGAAGGGTAAACAGGTGTATTACCTTTCAGGGGCTGTCACAACAAAGTATGACAAACTGGTTGGCTTAATATAGAAATTTAGTCAATGAGGAAAAACTGAGAGCTTTCCCCCTAAGGTCAGGAACACGGCAGGGATGTCCACTATCATCACTGCTATTCAACATAGTACTAGAAGTCCTAGCCACAGCAATCAGACAACAAAAAGAAATAAAATGCATCTGAATCAGCAAAGAAGAAGTCAAATTCTCACTCTTTGCAGATGATATGATACTTTATGTGGAAAACTCAAAAGACTCCACCCCAAAACTGCTAGAACTCATACAGGAATTCAGTAAAGTGGCAGGATATAAAATCAATGCACAGAAATCAGTTGCATTTCTATACATCAACAAGACAGAAGAAAGAGAAATTAAGGAGTCAATCCCATTTACAACTGCACCCAAAACCATAAGATACCTAGGAATACATCTAACCAAAGAGGCAAAGAATCTGTGCTCATAAAACTATAAAATACTCATGAAAGAAATTGAGGAAGACACAAAGAAATGGAAAAATGTTCCATGCTCAAGGATTGGAAGAACAAATATTGTGAAGATGTCAATGCCACCTAAAGCAATCTACACATTTAATGCAAACCCTATCAAAATACCATCTACTTTTTTCAATGAAATGGAACAAATAATCCTAAAATTTGTATGGAACCAGAAAAGACCCCGAATAGCCAGAGGAATGTTGAAAAAGAAAAGCAAAGCTGGTGGCATCACAATTCTGGACTTCCAGCTCTATTACAAAGCTGTCATCATCAAGACAGTATGGTACTGGCACAAAAACAGACAGATAGATCAATGGAACAGGATAGACAGCCCAGAAATGGACCCTCAACTCTAGGGTCAACTAATCTTTGACAAAGCAGGAAAGAATGTCCAATGAAAAAAGACAGTCTCTTCAACAAATGGTGTTGGGAAAATTGGACAGCCACATGCAGAAGAATGAAACTGGACCATTTCCTTACACCACACACAAAAATAGACTCAAAATGGATGAAAGACCTAAATGTGATACAGGAGTCCATCAAAATCCTAGAGGAGAACACAGGCAGCCACCTCTTCGACCTCAGCCACAGCAACTTCTTCCTAGAAACATCACCAAAGGCAAGGGAAGCAAGGGCAAAAATGAACTATTGGGACTTCATTAAGATAAAAAGCTTTGGCACAGCAAAAGAAACAGTCAACAAAACCAAAAGACAACCAACAGAATGAGAGAAGGTATTTGCAAATGCCATATCAGATAAAGGGCTAGTATCCAAAATCTATAAAGAATTTATCAAATTCAAAACCCAAAGAACAAATGATACAATCAAGACATAGGCAGAAGACATGAACAGACATTTTTCTAAAGAAGACATCCAAATGGCCAGCAGACACATGAGAAAGTGCTCAACATCACTCGGCATCAGGGAAATTCAAATCAAAACCTCAGTGAGATACCACCTCACACCAGTCAGAATGGCTAAAATTAACAAGTCAGGAAATGACAGATGTTGGCAAAGATGCGGAGAAAGGGGAACCCTCTTACTCTGTTGATGGGAATGCAAGCTGGTGCATCCACTCTGGAAAACAGTATGGAGGTTCCTCAAAAAGTTGAAAATAGAGCTACCCTACAACCCAGCAATTGCACTACTGGGTATTTACCCCAAAGATACAAATGTAGTGATCTGAAGAGGTACGTGCACCCCAATGTTTATAGCAGCAATGTCCACAATAGCCAAACTATGGAAAGAGCCCCCCCAAAAAAAGAAAAGAGCCAAGATGTCCATCGACAGATGAATGGATAAAGAAGAGGTGATATATGTATACAATGGAATATTATACAGCCATCAAAAAAGATTATCTTGCCATTTGCAACGACGTGGATGGAACTAGAGGGTATTATGCTAAGCGAAATAAGTCAATCAGAGAGAGACATGTATCATATGACCTCACTGATATGAGGAATTCTTAATCTCAGGAAACAAACTGAGGGTTGCTGGAGTGGTGGGGGTGGGAGGGATGGGGTGGCTGGGTGATAGACATTGGGTAGGGTATGTGCTATGGTGAGCGCTGTGAATTGTGTAAGACTGATGAATCACAGACCTGTACCTCTGAAACAAATAATACATTATATGTTTAAAAAAAAAGAAGATAGTAGGAAGGGAAAAATGAAGGGGGGGAATCGGAGGGGGAGATGAACCATGAGAGACTATGGACTCTGAGAAACAAACTGAGGGTTCTAGAGGGGAGGCGGATAGGGGGATGGGTTAATCTGGTGATGGGTTTTAAAGAGGCATGTATTGAATGGAGCACTGGGTGTTATATGCAAACAATGAATCATGGAACACTACATCAAAAACTAATGATGTTCGGTGATTAACATAACATAATGAAAAACAAAAAACAAACAAAAAAAGAAATTTAGTCAATGAGTAGTTCTGGAGTATAAACGTCTGAAATCAAGTTTTCAACATGGCCATGCTCTCTCTAAGGCCCTGGATACAGTCTTTCCTTGCCTCTTCCTAGCTTCTGGTGGTGGCTCTCAATCCTTTGTGTTCCTTGGTTTATAGCTTAACACTTCAAACCCTGCCTCCATCTTCACAGGGCAATCTGTTCTTATATCTTCACATCTTTTTATTTATTTTATTATTTTATTTTATTTTTAAAGATTTATGTATTTATTTTAGAGAGAGAAAGAGAGACAGCATGAGCAGGAGGAGGAGCAGAGGGAGGGAATCCCACGCAGACTCCATGCTGAGTGTAGAGCCTGATGCAGGGCACAATCTCATGACCCCAAGATCATGACTTGAGCCGAAACTAAGAGTTGGATGCTCAACTGACTGAGCCACCCAGGCACTCCTCACGTCTTTATAAGGACACTGATCATTTTTTATTTAGAGACAGCCCCCTTCCTCCCCCCAACCCCCCTCCAACTCCAGGATGACCTTATTTTAACTAATTACCTCTAATACTAATCTATTTCCATTTAAGGTCACATTCCCAAGTACTGGAGGTTAGGTCTTCAACATATTTTCTTGGCTCACAATTCAACCCATAACAAAAGGAAAACAAAATAAGGCCTTCTTTATAAGTGTCAGGTTTCATTCTTGAGCTTGGTAGATATTCTTAGCATTAAAACAAAGTTAAAATTATACTATTGTGTATATATAACTAGGTGTATATGCTATGCTTTATTTCTGAATAGTACACACAGTTTTAATAATTAACATTTATTATTCTTCATTGAGATTTTATATCTAAATAATAATTTCTTTAGAAAAAGAGATTTTGAAGGCATCAACCCAATTAAGAAACCAGTGGCATAAAACTGTATTACTTTTCTTCAAATTCCTAATTCAGAATAGCTTATAGGATTTATGTCAAACCAGTTATTGCATAAATAACCTTTTGGTGACATAAATTGTTACAGTAGGTCTTCAAGAAGTGCAAAATCATTGTAGGAAAAACTGTTGGTAAGTATGTTTTGCAATTCTTTTTATTTATTCCATTTTGTTTTGTTTTCTTCTCCAGCTGAAAGCATTCATGGAAATGAAATTGTTTTTCTTATGCAAAATGATTAGCACTTTCTCACACTGACTTCCTGCCCTATCTTGAGTAGAAAACAATGCAGGATTATCTAAATAGGAATCAAAAGTTCTTGGAAAAAGATGCAAAAGAAACAAGAGAAGAACTGGATACTACCGGATTCTCAGGGACATTCCCTTGTTCATTAAAGTGCAAAAGCTAAAGCATCTGGGAAAATCTGCCTGGGCAGGCAGGGATGTGAACAATAATAGAAAATGCATTTCCATGTCAGCTGAGAGGGCTTGGAACTATTATATACTATGGCTGGAATGTGATCAAGGAAATTCAAAGGAAAGATTATTTCAGACCCTTATAGCATAACGATAAAATGTAGAAAACAGATGAATGCGTCTGTCCTTTCAGGCAGAAAGTATCTATTCTGAAAAAAAACAAAACTTACCTATGCTGATTTTGAGAACTCAGATGTGCCTCCCCAGAGTACTCTGCAATTATCCTTGTCAGATGAGCCTTTAGAAATCAAGGATTACTGAAGAATACCTTGACTTGTGAGAGTGTGAGTATATGATGGTGTGTGGTGCCCATCAGAACATACAGTGTGGAGGAGACAAGAAAAGGCTACTCAAGAAAAAAAAAGAAAAAAACACATTTTACATACAGCTTTCTTTGTTTATTTATTTGAGAGATAGAGAGCACAAGGGGGGGGGCGTTGGTGGTTAACTGACTGAGCTACCCAAGCTCCCCCTAAATACAGCTTTCTTAATTCAGTCCTTAATTCAGAAATAGATGGATACATAGGCGCTAAGTGTCAAAATTGAAGTACTCAGTCTCAGGGCACCTGGGTGGCTCAGTCATTAAGTGGCTGCCTTCGCTCAGGTCATGGTCCCGAGGTCCTGGGATCAAGCCCCGCATTGGGCTCTCTGCTCTGCAGGAAGCCTGCTTCTCCCTCTCCCACTCCCCCTGCTTGTGTTCCCTCTCTCACTGTCTCTCTCTCTGTCAAATAAATAAATAAAATCTTTCAAATTAAAAAAAAAGTACTAAGTCTCTGCTGTGTTCTTAGCATTGCTACGGATGGAATCCCCCAATTTCCACTTGAGCACTTAAGATTCATTAGCATCCAGTGGTCAGACCAACTCTTCATTTGTCATCAAATTCAGGGAGCCCATTGTTGGGTGGCAGGGGAGCAGCTTAGATATTCTAGTGGCAAATGCGCTAATTTGCAAGAATTGGAATGCAATTAAACTCCACCAAAATTTAGAAGCCCTGGAAGGATTTATTTTATACAAAAGTTGCCGCAAATTTGACACCTGTTGAAAATTATCTTCATTGATCACACATTTTGATTTTTTTGAGCGAGAGAGGAAAGGTGGTGAATAGGGGAAAATAAATCCATCCAGGTAATTAAAATCAATGAATAAATTTGTCAGAATATGTTATTAAATGTTATAAATGCTATCTTGGGCTTGTGTAGATGATGACAAGTATCTGTATTTTATCAATAAATTCCTTTGTGATAGTACTAGCCTTATGTAAGCATTGAGAAAGTTAAGAGCCTTTTTTTTTTTTTTTTTAAGTTACAGACATAAAACTGACCTGTGATCTGCTATTAGCTTTCATTTCAACCTAAAGATATATTTAAAGAAGCAAAGTGGTTTTGGTGTTCACAAAGCTTCAGGATCTGCTCTCCTAACAAAGCACTGTGCCTGTGTCCCACCCTCACCTCCTCTCAGCTTAACTCTCTGTGCTTTCATCTCCCCACATTTTACATTTTTGGAAGGATCCAAGGGTTTTCATATGGACTCAGAGCTAAAATCTTCTTATCTGCACGTAGCATGACCTTGGTTTTTATTGTTTTTTTGGTTTGTTTTCTGCTTAGGTTAGGTTATTGGTATTTTGTTTGTCTTAATTCTGGTGATTTGCTTATTTCTCAGATGATAACCTTTTCACTTCCATAGGCATGCATTATTACTTTAAAAATGCTATATCCCTCCATTTCTATCAGGCACCTTCTTTGATAATTTGTGAGCTGTTTATGCTAATGCCTAGGTAGAAATTCATTAGTGACTTTTTTAAAGTAGTGTTGCCAGATTAAAGGCAAGATGCCCAGTTAAATTTGAATTTTAGGTAAACAACAAATAGGCTTTTTTTCTTAGTATGGGGACAAAATATTTTCCATGGAATATAACTATATTAAAAAGTGGGTTTTTTTTTGTTCATCTTAAATTCAGTTTCACCTGTCATTCTGTTTCATTACTTTGAATATTATCTTATTTTCATCTGGCAACACTAATTTAAAGGGAAAAAGTATTGGAAGTTAGTAGTTTAAAAATATTATACATCAAACTGTCTTTAAAAATGTGTGTAACAGACGCAAATATCTTTTTAATGGTTGGGGGAGGGAGTAAAAATAAATTTAGGATCTTGTTAATGTTTATTCATTAATTCTTTTCCCAAATGTTCACTGAGTACCTAAAATGTCAGGCCCTAACGGAGGCGCAAAACAAACATAATCCTTGCCTTCATGGAATTTATAACTTAATGGAAAAGAACATTAATCACAAAATCTCGCAAATACATAGTCAACTGTAATAAGTACAAGGAAGGATGCTGTTCATAGGACAGGGGGCCTAACTAATGGGTTTGGGGGGGGTCAGGTAAAATTTCCCTGAAGAAGTAAAATTTGGGCTAAAACCAAAGCCTTAAATCGGACTAAATTGGGCAAATGGCAGGTTAAAAAAATAGAAGTGGATTTCTAAGTAGAAAGGAATTAACAGGCATCTGTGGTTGAAATCCAATGAGCAGTAAGTGTTACTAAAAAGGCTGCAGAGGAGGTCTGTAAAAAGATAAAGTGGGACCCAATAGGCATTTTGATCTTCATTGTAAAAAACAATGGGAAGACTTTGCAAGGCTTCAAGAGAGAAATAAGATTTGCATTTGAAAAGATGAATCTATCTGCTTGGAGAAGAGAAGATTAGAACTGATTGGAAGGTTTATAAAGCATTTCCTGGGTGGTCAGTATGTTACTCCAGCCAAAGGATCACTGTAGTCTACAAAAGAGATTGATAAATTCTTCTGTAAAAGTACGTATTTTAGGATTTACTACTATACAGTCTCCGTTGCAGCTGCTCAGCGCTTCACTTGTAGTGGTAGAGCAGTTGTAGGTGATATGTAAATGAAGTGTGGCTGTGCTTCAATAAAACTCTGATACTAAAATTTGAATTTCATAGTATTTTCATGTGTCATGAGATAGTAGTTTTTAATTTTTTTTAATGCATTCACCATTTCAAGATGTAGAAACCATCCTTAGTGTGCAAGCTATACAAAACAGCACTCATTTATGTTCTAGTTGCTTGGAGTGTAGTTAGGGAGGATTAGATGGTTTTGAGAGCTACTCTGGAGAGCAAATTAAGAGCAATGTTGATGGTTTAAGTGTGGGAGTTGAAGAAGAACTAAGTGTTTAAAATTTCTCTCATGTTTCTGATCTGTATGGGAGTGCCATTCCCTGAAGCAAGCAAAGGAGTTCGAAGAGAGAACTCATGAATTAGGAGATAAATTGGGTTTTGTCATGGCTCTAAAACATCCATATGGAGATATTGAATATTTCAGCTAGAACTAAAACATTGATAATTACCAGGTTATACCAGGCAATTGAAGCCTCCAGGGACTGATCTTTTCTTTTCTTTGCTCTTTTCTTTTCTTTTTCTTCTTTTCTTTTTTTCTTTTCTTTGCCTTGCCTTGCCTTTATCTTCTCTTCTTAATTGAGGTATAATTGACATACATTATCTTAGTTTCGGTTGTACAACATAGTGATTCAATATTTATATATTATCACAAAATGATCACCACAGCAGGTCTAGTTAGCATCTGTCACCATACATAAAGATATTGTTTTCTTGTGATGAGAACTTTTAAGATCTCCACTCCCTTAGCAACTTTCAAGTGTGCAGTATATTGTTATTAACTACAGCCCCTGTGCTGTACGTCACATCTCCATGACTTGTTTCTTTTATAATTGGAAGTTTGAATATTTTGACCGCCTTCACCTATTTAAACCCACCCCCCAACTTCTGGCAACCACCAGTCAATCTGATTCTTTGCATCTATGTATCTATGTTTTATTGTGTTTTTTTTTAGGATTCTACATATAAGTGAGATCATATTTGTCTTTCTCAATCTAACTGATTTCACTTAGCATAATGCCCTCTATGTCCATCCATGTTGTCACCAAAGGATATATACACGTATATACATACGTATCAGAGGCTCTGTGGATAAGGTAGTAAATATTGGAAAGAAAATCATTTTGGGACCAGAATACTGGTTCTACCTTATACTAACTGATATGATCTTGAGCTAACAGTTTCTCTAAGCTTCAATTTACCAATTTGTAAAATGAAATAATGATACTAAAAAATTATAATTTACTTGTATGTTTACTGAGATTATGTAAGGAGATAATGATTTTAATTCCTAGAGTGGCTTTGGAAGGAAAACTCTTCTTTTATCAACTTATGTCCCTGAAGTCAGGGGCCTGCAAATTGACTGAGAGCAGATTAACAGGGGAAAATGTTTGATTCACATGAATGTGGGAGTACTCAGTGGTGAGTAACTCACAGAATAGCCAGGGGTAAGGGTGTGTATATGCCAACATACCCAGGGGTAACGATTTATATACTAGCTTAACAAAAATGAGATTTGGGGGGTTCAATGGAAAAGTCTAGAAAGTTCTCTTGGGCATTTTTATCCTGAAGGTAATGGGTAGTCTCCTTTTTGGCCGGAAGCTCTTCCAGAGGGTGTTTATAGCAGCTGAACTCCTATCTCTCAGTGCTAAGAGTTAGTCTTCTCTCAAGCAGGAAATTCCCTTGGTGGGGGGTTAAGGCCAGCTGTATTTTCAGGAGACTCTGCTTAAGTTTAGATAAGGTTTCTTTCTGCAGCTGTAGTTTGTTCAGATGTTTTCAGTTTAAAATGATCTCTGTACCATTCTGATGAGTTGTTGGTCCATTCAGTGGCTATAATAGACCTTTGCCTAAACAGTTGTCCCATACCTACAATTAGACTGGAAGGAATTGTCTTATCTTCTTAGAATGATTCATTGCTTTGCGTAACACCTAAGGTTCAGCAGACAAGTTAGTGGTGGAAAGTTATTACAGACTTCCTGGCTACATGTAAACCCCTCACATTGGGCAGTAAGAAAATTCATAGTGAATTATGACTCACTTTCACATTTTTGTGCTAATATGATGATGTTCTCATGGTATACCCCACACACAATTAAAATGCCTTCAGTGAATTATTTTAGCAAACCCAAAGGCATAGAAATGTGAACAGAAGCTCTAGACAAAATATTGTACAATGTATTTCATTGGGAGGAGAGAAAGTGTTGACTAACAAAATCCAAGGGAACTGCACGGACTACAAAAATACTTTTGAGTATTTTGAAATGTTGATTACTTGTAAGTGTCCATTTTCTAAGGAGATAGCTAGTGTATTCCTTTATGTCTATATCCTTAATATCTGCATCCTTGTGAGTATCCTCGGAGTATAGTTTCCCTTTCTTTCTCACCTTCCACCCAATAAGTGATGGTTGGTTCCTAATATACACTCTGAGAATCATCTCCCACTTTGGAAATAATAATAACTCACTAAGGTTAATAACTCAGCTCTTGATAGTTTTCTTAGATAAGTAATAAAAAAAGACATTCAGCATGAAAAATTAAAGGTGTTGTGGAAATGCCAAGAGACATTTTCTTCATTTTACTATGGAATTATCAGGAGGAGATGGACTCTCAACCTTCAAGAATAGCAATAGTAATTTTCTGTGGTTCCGTGGGACATGTTATACTTAGCAACGGAACTGTGTGTAATAAACTCTGTGGTTGAAATATTACCTCTAGTTTCCAGAACTTTATTCTGTTTATCCTCTCGAAGGGATTCTGCTCTCATATTAACTCTTAGAGTGCTAAGATTTACCAGCATCTGACACTTTGAGTATATCACTTGTGGTTCTTTATGTAAGTATTTGACTAGTAAGCTTCAGAATCTTATAAAAGTCTTTAGTAGAAATGGAAAATGAATTTTTGGATGATAATATAGTTTTATGGAAACTTTTTTCTTCCATGTAGGAATATTACCTAATGAAATTATTGGAAACAAAAAATTATATTTTATACATAGGATGATATTTTTAGTGTCATCTGCCTTGTCTGATATCTCTCTTCATTGCAAATATTTTCTTAGAGTATTCATGATACATATACCAAGTGTGTGGCTATTAAACAGATTCTGGTTCTAATTCTTTAAAGGGCAAGTTTATAATCTCAAGTGCCTTGATTCTTTGTGTTTCGTCCATACCAAATTTCCAAGCATCATTTTCCTTTTTTTATTTTATTGCAACTTTTTTTGGAGTCTAATACATTTTATTGCTTGCCATTAAAAAAGGAAAACCCAAATTAATCATCTAAGAGCCCATATAAAATTTATTATTCATTCATATGTGTTCATGTCACTGTGTATGTATAATATGGACACTTCATATGTGCCTACATAGTTGAAAACTTTGTTCATATGACAGACTCTGGGGTTCTGAAGTGAGTTTTTCTCTGACATGCAATTGAAACAAAAAGAAAAAAGAAAATTGAGCATTGAATCTGCTCATCACTAACCAGTAGCTATATGGAACTCCGGTGATCATTTGCCCATTAGCTGGTACTTTTCTGGATATACTATACTTAATGTTATACTTTGCTGAATATACTAAGTTCAAAAAAGGGACTATGTCAAAATACTAGATAATGTAACCACTTGAGGTACAAACTCCATGTTTACTCCATGTTAAGCATTCTTGTGCATACTTCCATGTTTGTGTGTGAATGTTAAGGCTTTATTTATATCTTGTGTCCTGCATCTTTTGTGATAATCTTAAAACATTTACCTACTTACACTTGAAATGTGAAGGTCCTTTTTTTTCCTTGAATTGATTATTTAACATTACAAAAGGTTTTTAGTGCTCACTTAGAGATATCAAATTTAAGTCTTTATCTTATAGCTAACAATAATGATATATATGAACATATGTATAGTATAATCTTTGGTTGGAGAACGCCCATAAAAATCACATGGCATTAGTTTATTAATTCAAAAACTAGGTATTAAGTACCTACAGGGTGTTAAAATCTTATCTTGCATTGGGGTTGTAGACTCTGGCTACAAATACCTAAAACGCTGGTGATATTTATGGTTTAACACAGAAAAAGATATAGGTATTTTCTTGTTCATTCAGGAAAAGTAGAACAATGTTGTCTGAGGTTGCCCTTGGGTATGACTATCGCAGACCTGGGGCCACAGCGAGACAAGTACAGTACCCAAGATGGAGTGTTAAGGAGGTACTTGAGTAATGCAGGTGCCAACCTTGCTCTTGGACAGGAGAGGGTTCCATCTATTTTTCTTTAATAAAGAAAAAATAAAGAAGCTCAAAATACAATTTATTTTCTATGGCCGCATAATATCATGTTCATTCAGAAATGTAAGGATGACCTGGTAACTATCCTAGCTAAAAACCTAACATCTGCTTGGCCATTTGAATCATACTGTGATCTATCACCGAACACTTTCATTCATCATTTACTAGCCAATGAAACTAAACTAGGTGCTTAATGCAACATCACCAAATTGCTTAGGGAGGCGCTTGTGATAACAGCACTAGAATTGGCAACAATTACAGTGATTAATATTTTCTCACTAGTTCCCATGCCAGGATCTGAGTTGGGTAGTTAACTGGAACATTCCACTTTTTGTGATCCATAAGATCTTAATCCATACCACTGGCTCTGTATTATCCTTCTGTACATCTCCATACCTATAGAAGAATGTAGACAGTACAAACTATGTTGAAGAGATAGGAAGAAAGAGAGAGAGAGAAAGAAAGAATGATGGAAGGAGGTCCAGAGTGAAGAAAGGAAAAGAAAAGGGCATTATTAAGAAGTGTCAGATTTATGCAGAGTCAATTTCTACAAAAAGAAGATATCAAACACAAAAGAATGGCCCAAGTCAATTATAAGAGTTACTAAAAGAAGCCTCAAGTTTCTTTCTATCTCTGACTTTGGTGGTAAGATTCTCCCCAAATATTACATTTTAACTATCTTCTTATGCCATTTATAGTTTGTAGGCAAGAAGGAAATAAGTAATGGAACCCCATTCTGAAGGTGAAAAGTATCTATCAGTCTCTAAAACATAACTGTCAGCAAATTTATAAAGCTAAGTAGCTGAAAACTATAGAATAATTATTTCCATCGACTTTGCAAAAGAACAGTATACTATTCTTACCCAAATGTAAATGAAACCTGAATTTTTATTCTCCTTGAGTGGAAACATGCAATTCTCTCAGCAGGGGCAAACAGTGGAGGCTTGTAGGCAGATCTTGCTGGTTACTTGTAGTTTGGGTGAAAACTGTTATCATTGGATTTGCACTAAATGCAGTTCCTTCCTCTTAAGATAGAATGATTGGCAGGGATTAAGGCTTTATTACTAAAGAGTTCTGAGCCAAGCTTCTTTTGTCATGAATAATATCTACTTTCTTATTTATTAATGTTGTTTTTGACAGCTGACAGTTCAAGAAGTGTATGTACTACTGTGTTAACTGTTAAAATTCTCTGTTTAGATGAAATGGAGGTGCCATATACTTTTCTCATTGACCCAACCAGTTATGTTAAAATCATGATGAGAAATAAATGTATTGTAATAAATTCATAATTAAAACAAGATATGGCTATAATTTTAGGCATTTTCTTAATTTGGAAAGGAAAAGGCAATATTACTTAGAGGGAAAATGTGCAGATTATCAAACCATATTTAATTATACCTTTGTCAGTATTAGTCCATCTTAGTAACTCATTTATTTATGCATTAATGATGAAACAACTAGATACAAGGGATATTGCCTCTGGATTTCATTTTAACTTCATTGAACTTATGTGTTGTGTTGTCTCTCTGTCTCTCTATTAATTAGCTTAGTTTTAGTTACTGAAAAAAAAGCCTTGGCCTTTATTATTATTTATTAATATTATATATTTATTGTGGAGTTTTCTAACATATAAAGGAATTACAGTCCTTAAAAATAATAGTATTAGTAACAAAATTGAAAGCAAGTACAGAGGGTGGCAAGTACATTACTTCTCTCCAGAACAGCTACCTCCTAGTGAGAAGGGGAACTGGAAAAAAAAATGTATGTTTTGATTGTGTGTATCAGAGAAATTATAGCTGCCAGCCACCCTCACTCTAGGGAGAAAATTCACAGTGTGGTTTTATCCAAAGGAAGAAGAAAGGGTCATCTCCCCTGCCTTGCTCTTGTCTGGGCCTGCACTTGGCATTCTCATTTTCTCTCTTAGGAATGATTATACCAACCTTAACACCAAAGAAGGTGGAAAAAAAAAAAAAAAACTTGGACTAAAAAATCCAAAATAAACAGATTCTGAATACTTTCTTCAATATTATGAGGTCATGTGTGCATTCTATTTGTTCTCTAAGTGTTTTTAACATAAAATATTAAAAGCCTAGAAATTTGGGATTGAATCAGGAAGAAAATACTAAGTTGGGGCAACTAGAATAAATTTTGTGAAAGAAAGATGTTGAAGGATTATTTTTAGGAAATCGATGTGGTGAAAAAGTAAATGGTTTTTAAAATTACATGTGATTTCAATGTCAGCAGTTTATATTTAATTAAGGATCTGTTGACTTTCTGGAGCCTTAAAGAATTGTAGTCAAGGGAAAATATTGTCATTTAAACCTCTCTATAGATTACTGCTACATTTAGTATAAGTCACTATGCTTCCTTAAGTTTCTCTGAGTTTATTTTCTGGAATTTTTTGTATGGCCTTATTCTTAGTTTACTCTGAATATTGCTTTCTGTTGCTGTTATAGATTTTACTCTGTTGGTTTAAATGTACTTTGCTGTCAGTTTACTAATATAGTAATGGAGATGTGCTGACTGAATTAGTAAGTACTGACTTAGTGACTTTGTTGTTTTTTTTTTAAAGATTTTATTTACTTATTTTTGAGAGAAAGAGAAGGGAGGAGGGGCAGAGGGCGAGGAAGAGAAAGAATCTCAAGCAGACTCCCCAGTGAGTGCAGAACCCCATGCAGGGCTCGATCTCATGACCCCAAGATCATGACCTGAGCCAAAACTAAGAGTCTGACGCTTAACCGACTGAGCCACCCAGAAGCCCCTGATTTAGTAACTTTGAACTTTCAATGTTGCTGGCACCTATAGACTCCTTTACTAACCCCCAAATAATTCAGCAACAGTATTTGACTCAGCCGCTTCTTGTTTTCTTGTTTTAATCCTTGTATTTCACTATAAAAAATATTTCAGAGATTTCTTTGAAACAACCTTTGCTTTTGGTATGGTAAGGTATATGAACGGAACTATAAATGTTTTCTTGGGGCCTCATGTCACTAAGTAGAAGATGTATTTAACCTCCATTTTGTTCCCAGGGGCAATAAGATGTATTTCTTCTTGGGGCATCTGGGTGGCACAGTTGGTTAGGCCTCCGACTCTTGGTTTCGCCTCAAATTGTGATTTTGGTGTCGTGGCCTCACATCCAGCTCCATGCTCAGCGTGGAGTCCACTTGAATTTCTCTCTCTCGCTCTGCCCCTCTGCTCTTGCTCTCTCTCTCTCCCTCAAATAAATCTAAAAAAAAAAAAAAAAAAAAAGATGTGTTTCTTCTTTTCTCACTTTTCTTTTACTTTCTGTCATATCAAGCAGCTGTCATATAAATAATCAAAAGCAGAAAGGGTGTACTTTTTTCATTGTAAAATATTACAATTTTAACATAGAATATCATCAAATTGCTTTCCAGGTGATGGTGCTGATTTAAATTTATCTCTTCACACTTTACTTCACTTGTCATGACTAGTAATTTTTGGTTTAACCCTTTAGTCCAGACCTTCTTTACTGTGAAGCTGTCTAGGCTAGTAACATGCTTGGGTTCAAGCTAAGCTAATTGTAATGAAGAATCATCAGATGTTAAATGGGCCTTGATGCTATGCAAAATGTAGGTTCTCAACTGTCTTCTCCTTTTCCTTCAGGAAGACACCTTTACATGTGAGCTATCCCCACACACTTGTCTAGAAACTTGATAGAGACTGACTGTAGCCACATCCTTTTCCTACGGGTGTTCACTGCTCACACTCACTCACCCCATGGTGCACATTGGCATAATCACACAGAAGTGTGCTGTAAAAGCTGAAATCCTTTATAAGTGCTCAGTGAAAACAGCTATTATTATAGTACTTCAAACTAGTAAAGAGCAAAGAAGATCTGGGAAGCCAATTCAGACTACAAAATTCCTGTCTCAACTAGACCATCTTTGTCTCTGAAGATCCTCAGGCTCTTTGGCATCCATTTTGAGAGATATAGGCACAGTCCAGGAACTATTCCCTTGGAGATACAGCCACTGGTAGCAAATCCTGTCATAGATACGGCTGCAGAAAGCAAAGCAGCATTACAATAGGGATTATTTACCTTTTATAAGGTTTGTGTGCATAAACTATAATTCCTTCTGATTTTGCATTAAGGTTAAAATAGCACAAGCAATGAAGGGTTCATAAAGAAGTCTAGGTTTGTGGTTCCTGAAGGTCATTCTAAAGTCACTTTCCCATACAGCCCACAAAGCCTAAGCTGGTTGAATATCCTTGCTGTGTATGCTCAGAATGCCCAACACTTAACTTGCCTTAATCTTGCTGAATTCTAGTTACCTGCACATTTTATGTATCTCTTACTGCCAATCCCCCTTGAGGGTACAGACTAAATGTTAGCATAGTGCTGGGCGTAGAGCTGAAGTTCTATAAACACGTATTGGCTTTGACTGTTATAATATCCAATGACCATTCACTTGCTAACTCTACCATTTCTACCATTTAAAATCAAATGTGGTTCCTTCCTGAAAATAGTCTTACTATATCCATGAGAAAATATCAGCCCAAATTATTCCCTTACTCTCTTTAAGCAGTAATTCTTAAGCCAGGTTTGTTCTTTTCTCAATCTAATGTATTTAGGATAAAAGATCTTATTTACTAAAAATCACAATTTTAAGTAGTGATTTATGAACTTGACCAGAAGCTGATTTTCCTATCTTATTTTAGACAAGTTAATTTTATCTTAAATCTATATTGTTTTTATTTTTGAATATAAAGTAAACTTACCTGATTCAAAATTCAAAAGTATAGAAGAATAGACAATAAAAATTATTTTGTGAGCCCTTCCAGTTGCTCTTCTCAGAATTTATGGTTATTTCTCCTCAAATATTTGTGAAAGTAGAAGCAAATACATATATAAAAAGTACATTAGTCTCTCCCCTTTGTTATACAAAAGTCAATATACTATGCATTATTTTTTGATCCTTAAAATTTTCATTAATATATTATGGTGATCCTTCAATATCTGTACCAGAGAGCATTCTCATTCATTTCTATGGCTAGATAAGCATTGCATTTTATGTTGTATACAAACTGAGTTTTGTTTCTTGAATTCCATTTATGAAATGCAAATCCAGTAGGCATGTATGTACAAGTCAATTATGTCCCCAAGACCACATGAAAGATGTTAAACCATGGTCCTTGGCTAGTATGTCTGGCCATTGTACCATGTTGTTAAAGTGACTGAAGTTTATTGACTTACTGTAATCGATGTCAGACATCTGATTTAGTTGGGTATATCCATTTCAAAAGGAAAACCCAAGATTTTTAGTGTTTAATCCTTTGTGTACCTTCCTTTAACCCTTTGCCATTAGGTTGGATATAAACAATACTTAATATCTGTGACTAATGGTAGTGGTTCTTCAGCCTGGCAGCAAAACAAAGCAGTTCAGAACTAATCAGAAAGATACAATCAAGGATATGCCATAGGTGAGAGATACTTTTTTTTTTCTTTGTTCTGACTCTCTGGAGTATTCTCTTTGCAGTAATTTAGGTCATGTCTATATTTACTGGAAGAAAGCTGTATCTGTTGCATTCTTTAAATGGTGATGCCAACTAAATCTAGTTCTTTGCAACAGAACTTTGGAAAGATGAATAAATCTTAGATCTTTTTCTTTGTTTGTTTAAGATAGCGGATATAAGGCTTCTCTTTCTTTCTTCATTTGGAGTTAGAAGGGAAGTAACATTTTTGGAAATTACCCTGATCTTATCATAAATGAGTGGGTAAGAATTTTTCTGTCCAGTTTGGCAATGCAGCTAATATTTACAGAGAAATTTCTCTTTGCCAGGTATTATTTTAAGAGCCCTGCATGTATTAAATCATTGAGCCTCTATGAGGTGGGTGATGTTATTGGTGATGTTATTTTATAGAACAAGGGAAGCAGGGAGCAGACAACTTAAGAACTTCCTCAAGATAATAGCAGAACCAGGATGCAGTTGAACCATAATTAAAACAAAACAAAACAATAAGCAGGACATTTAACTCAGCACTATTACGTTTTACCACTAAACCTATGTAGACTCTCAGTTGAGGAAACTAGTTCAGAAAGCTCAAAGCCATGTATCTACTAAGTGACAAAGCCAGGGTTTGACTCCAACTCTGACACTAAACCTATGTCATCTTAGTCACTAGATCATTATAGGTAAATATAGATGTGGATATAAACATAAATGTAGGTAAAGGTATTTGAAGTAGGTTGTGAATTACTAAGGTGAGTAACATCCCCCTTTGCCTTCACTGAACCAATTATAAACTCTTTGACCTGTTTTATAATTCTAGGTCATGGTCAACTATGCAGTTGTTTCTGCATAGATTCCCATAAAATCTCTATTTAAGATCTGTTCAGTTATCATTTCCTCTGTGAAGCCTCTCATCCTACCACCCCTGACCCAGCAAGCAGAACCAGTCAAGTTTGTCCTCCTTCCTTGGTGTTCCTTCTCTGCCCTTTTCCATAGCTTAGCTAAGGTAACTTACCAATACTTCTTCATATGTATTTGTTCAACATGTGTCTTCTTGTTAATCTGTGATACCTTTAAATAAAGTATGGTGACTTGGTTTTTGTATCTAAGGCATGTGGCATATTGTTTGGCCCCTGGTAGGCAGTCAGTGAAAAATTTTAAAAATTAATGACGCCTATACTGTCCTAAATTTCTCTATCTTAGTATTTGCTTAACTGTAATGAATTTGAGCTATATACCTTGAAGAAATGTGATACTGTTAGATAAAGTAAATATGGAATAATATCTTTGTACATTCTCAGTTTGGATACTTTTTTTAAATAATTTTAAATAATTTTTATCTTTCATCACCATACATGAATAAACCCAATTATGCCTCTAAACTCTGGCACTCTGAAATTCTTCTACTTGACCTGCTTGCTACCTGTTTTCAACACACTCCTTCTCTCTTGTGGAGCCTGTTCTTTGCTTCATTGGGATCTTTCCCTCTTCTACCCATCACCTCCTTCCTGGCCTTGCTACTCCCAACTCATCTCCTAGATGACAGTCCACTCCAGGCTCCCGTTCACCTTTCCAGGTCTCCGGAGAGGGTCTCTATCCCGTGGCAATTCAGTTGCTAGCTTTCACCCTTCACTTCACAGCCAGGCAGATAATTTGTCTTTATCTCCAGGGAGAAGCAAAGTTATTTGGATTGCCCTAAAACACTCAGGAAGACTTAATGGATAGTCACCTCTAGAGCACATTTTCCGTTCCAATACATTTACTTTGAGCCTACTTTGCAATAGGGATAATATTCTTAGGCTACTAATATTAAATTTATGAAACAAAAAACATCTATCAAAATAACTGCCATAAGTGAACCACCTGAATTGGAATTGCTTTTCTTGTAATCAGCGACAAGCCAAAAACAATTGTACTTTTTCTAAGAAATCAAAATAATGAAAATTTTACTTTAGAGCCTGAAACACACTAGCAAAGTAGGCTGTTTAAACTTCCCCTTCTTAATTGTTTTTCCCATTGTAAGTGCGGCAGCATTGACTTGGATATAGGGACTTCATGGAATGTTGGCCAATTGATTATCTTTCTTCTCTGTCCATCTCAAGGAAGGAGGAAATGGAGAGGTTGAAGAAAAGGTTAAAAGACAGAGGACTTAAATGAAAATGGAAATAAAAGGGTAATAACAGATAAATTGCAGCTAGGAATTTTTTTAGAATTTTTTAGAAATTGTTGAATTTCAATAATTAATAGAATTAGTAGTACTTTTTTTTCTTATAAACACTTTGAGTTCTTAGGCTGAAGTGCTGCTCCTTTCTCCTCTCTCTCTTTATCTCTCTCTCTCTCTTTTTCTTTTTTTAAATCAGAGCAGTGAGTGTTACAGAGATTATTTTCAGTGATAAATCTGTGAAGATAAATGTTTCTCTTATTCTCCCCACTGATTAGTACAATCTCAAATGGCAAGTGTGAGAAACCTCCATCTTTTGATGCCATTCCTGCATCCCTACTCCAGCCCCAAACTCAAAGAGAGGAAGATCAGAGTGTTCCTTTTCCTTTTTCCCCTTGAAAAAGAAACTGGCATTTCTCCCCATTTCTTCTGAAAGCAGACATTTAGAATAATCAAGACAGCATTCTTACATTCTCTGTTTCCATGGAATCTACGAAGGTCTAAAGTATCCAGGATGCCCTGTTAGCCCATAAAGCCATTATCAGATTTCCAGTCTCTTGAGCTTAACTTAGATCTTCAGAAATATAATGCAGGGCTGTTTTCAACAGAGAAAGTCTGCATGAAGGGCCTTTAAAATGATAGCTTCTAAACTTTCGGTATGCCTTTGATGATTTCACACTCTGACTATTTTTGCATCTTCCTGACATTTGCAGTTCCCTTGAGGCATGTATTATAGTACACACACTGCCCATGGTTAGATAATCACAAGTTTAGATATTTGTGAATGTTTAGGTTCTGAAGAAGAAAAGTGACTTCAGGCAAGGATACTTGTCAACATAATCATAGAAAATCTCAGGAAATTCTATTTGCATGTATTCACAGATGTGAGTGCTTAGTTTTGTTTTGTTTCACCCTCATATGATTTCTTCTTTATTTTTGCTATTGCTATTTTGTTTTGCTTGGTAGTCCTTTTCTGTTCATGTATGTTTAAACCATAGTAAATTTATCATGGAAATTTTCTGATTTTTTGGGAGTGGGGAGATCATGTGAAACTTGATGCTATTTTGACATGGAATCTATTTTATCTAGGGAGAAATTTGATGTGTCTAAGAGATTTCATTTTAAACCCCCCCCCTTGGATAATATGCATTAAATGCCCAAGCTGAGTTTGTCCTTGATTCTTTGCAAATAACTCAAAATTCCTGGTGGAGTCAGATATTTTAGGGACATACCAACAAATGGGCACATATTAAAATAAAGACTGTTTACCTCTTGATCTTATTTTCTATGCAGAGGAAATAGCAATCCTGCTGATTGAATAGAAAGTTGTGTATAATAAACTTGAACCTGGAAATGGGTATCAAAAAATAATTAACATTTCAGATTAGACAGAGGAGACAATTCTGGCATTCCCATTTTACACTGTTACATATATAGTATATATATATATATACACATATATATACTATATATCCCATTCTGTTACATATCTGTGATTATTTTCATTAATCATGACTTGTAAAGTCTTCCTTACTCAATCCTACATTGAATTGTGTTGAATTTCAATGCCTATTTTAGGACAACTCAAAGTTGAGCTGAAAGCTAGCTACTTTTGGGGTGCCTAGATGGTTCATTTGGTTAAACATCTGACTCTTTTTCCTTTCTTAGGATTTATTCTTTTATTTGGGAGAGAGAGAGAGAGAGCTCATGAACGCATGTGGTGGGGAGGGACAGAGGGAGAGGGAGAGAGAATCTTTTTTTTTGAATTTTATTTATTTATTAGAGAGTGTGTACATGAGCACAGCAGGGGGAGGGGGAGAGGGAGAAGCAGACTCCCCCAATGAGCAGGGAGTGCAATGTGGGGCTCCATCGCTGGACCCTGAGATCATGACCTGAGCCGAAACCAAGAGTTGGACGCCTAACTGACTGAGCCACTCAGGAGCCCCAGGAGAGAGAATCTTAAGCAGACTCTGTGCTGAGTCTAAACCTGATACAGGGCTCTATCCCAGGATCCTGAGATCATGACCTGAGCTGAAATGAAGAGCCAGTCACTTAACCAACTGAGCCACCCAGGCACCCCTAAGCACCTGACTCTTGATTTTGGCTCCAGTCATGATCTCAGGGTTGTGAGACTGAGCCCTGATCAGCTGGGTGCTCAGTGTGGAGTCTGCTTAAAATTCTCTCTCTCCCTCTCTGTCTGCCACTCTCCACCCTCACAGGTGTACTCTCTCTCTCCCACCCCCCAAAAAAGTAAATTCTTTAAAAAAAAAGTTAACTACTTTTTTTGTTTAGGTTCCTAAAGGTAGATTTATTCATTTTGGTCTTGAAGTTATTAAGTCAAGAATTCTCTTCTACATTTTGCCAAGGAGGGAAAGAAGGAGGTGCCACCTACAGGAAATTTAAGATTTGGGATATTCTCTTTTCTTTTTGCTTCATCCTTGCTTCTTTTCAACAGAATAGATTTTTCATCCATTATATGCTCTGTAGTATTTCATAGATGTTCATCACTTAAGTTCTAGTAAACTTGCGTAGACTAGCTCAAATAAAATCACTAAAAATACTAAAGCTTTATCTGTGTGTGTTTGGGGAAGGAAGACATTATATTTAGAACAACTTACCTAACAGAGGTTTATCAAAAATTTCAGAGGGATTCTAGAAAGAATTGGCCAATTGATAAAAACAAAATACATTCTCTTGAGTGTTTTTCCATGTAAAATATTTGAAAAAAAATCAGGATTGGCACTACTTTTTCATATACCCTCTTTACACATCTAGTCATCATAAATATATGTGGTATTTGGGTGAAGATTAGTGCTGAATTATTTTCCAGAGTGTTAAAATTTATATTTATTATGTATTTATATATCAACTGAAACTCTTTAAATAGGGTCTTGTTAATGCCAGACTGAAATATATTAATTAATATTTCCCAGATATTTAGATAATACTTCCTCCTCGGTGTCTGACTAAATAACAGCTTTCACTAAAGTTGTTAACCTAAAATTCTTTCCAGCAAATTCATCTCTTTCCTGATGTTGTAATCTGTGGAGCTTTCAGTATTTATTTTATTCAAAGTTATTTTCTAAAAAAGTGCCCAAAAAGTACTGCTTAGGCCCATGTCCCAGATAGATAAACGGGTCCTCTAAACAGAAGATAAATACCTCTCTTCAACTTGTAGAAACAATCAAATGATAGCCTTGTAGTCAACAATTAGACACAGAGGTTGTGCCTTATTGGTCTGTTTGGCCCTCCATCTAGTACTTTACCTGAAACACAAGTAATACTCAATAAATGTCATTTTAATGCATACAATAAGAAATTTGCATACTAAGTGTTCCTTATAGAGTCTTGAACCATCAATAAGATGCAATTAGAATTTGAGTTAAGAAAACTTGAAATATTGAGATGTAGAATAGGACTAGATTTATGGACATTTCCACTTGCAGACAAACCTTAAGTAGTGTAAACCTTCCTCTTTCTACCTAAACCTCTTCAAAAATTTCCACAGTTTCAAAGCTGTTGGACTCATTGAATTGTTGACTCTTTCTAGGAGACAGCTTCCATTCTCTGATAAACACCCACCACATTTTGTTAGAATCCAGGCTCTGTGATTTCAAATATAAAATGTGTTTTTTTGTTTTAACATTTATTAGATCATCTATAAGTGATTTGAGTAGAACTGTCCTGTTGTTTTAACATTCACAATTATCATTTCAGGTCTTTTCAATTTTCATTGTAATTTCACTGATATGACCTTTAAAGGTAGTACATGGATCTATAAAATGCATCTGAAGATAACATTGGAACAGAGTTTAGCAATGGTAAAAAGCTACGAAGAAACCTAACCATCTACCTTGGTACATCTGTGGAAACCCCTCCTCCAAAGACCATTCACACCTTTTCCTGCGGGAAAATTGAGTTTCAAAGCTTTTCCCTCCTATGAGGTCTTTGGAATGAACTCTCAAATAAAATAAGACACTTCCATTTACAATCTTATCAGTTACATGAAGCTCTTGCCATATAGGAGGACCTTGCTGTGTCCTCCTGTCTCATGTAACAGTGAAGACACTTCCACAAAGGGTTTTGATGATTTACTCAAATCTCTCAATAAAGTGAGTGACGGAGCCTAGAATACAGGAATCCTAACACTCAGTCCAGGGATTTTCTATCACAAGATTTCTAATCCTAAATCTAGAAGTAAAATCTAACAACACCAGCAGCAACAACAACAATACAACAAGGAGAAACAAAAATATAAAACGTTGTCTTATAAAGTAAATTTGTAATAACATATTTTATTATTCTAATAGTAATGATTATCGAGTGCTATCTAATAGGAAGCACTTTGTACCGTGCTAAGCATTTTATTTGTATTTTATTACTTCATCTTTACAGGAAACTTCAGAAGTGGCAATGTATATTATTTTTATTTTACAAGTGTGAAAAACAGGACTTAAAAAGTTAAATAATTTTCACAAGGTTGCACAGCTAGTGGCACCCTAAGTGGAATTGATTCAAATTCTATCTGACTTCAGAGTCTGTTCTCATAACTGAAACAGTAGTGAATATTTACCAAAGAGCTGTCTGCTCAAAAAAAAAAAAAAAAAAACCCCAAAAACAAAACCCCCCCCAAAACAAACCATGGAACACAATTAATGCATCTTATTATATTTCAATTACAAAAATTTAAGTTAGACATCATTGTGGAAACATCTAGTTTAGCATTGTATCAGGTACATTTCTAGTGGTATTTGAGGATCCTAAGATGTTTTATTAAAACACATTTCCTTAACTGTTAAAATTCAGTTAATTTTTTTCAACTAGATTATTCTCTTTTTTAACTTAGTTTTCCTTGCTCAAATCAGAAAAATCTGAAGGTCAAATTTTGAAGTATTCTTGCTTTAATTATGAAAAAGAATACCAGCTGTCCCACCACTTCCCCTTGCCAAGTGGTCAGATGTTTATAGCAAATTTAGTTATATTCTCTTCATATCTATAAGCAGCCAGCCCAAACTCTGTTCCCATACATTCATACACATACATATTTTCCTATAAAAGTAAAATGTTACTTTGGATGTGGAGCTCTCTTCTCAACTTACATTGAATAAGTAAAAATGTTTTTGGGTTCCCTTCCACTATCATCAGCATTCCTATCCCTCTTCCCCTCCCTTCCCCCTTCCCTCTCCCTCCTCCTTTCTTTCCCTCACAATTAATGCTAAATTCTAGTTTCTGCTGGGAAGGAGTGATGTGTCTTGAGTACTTTATCACACTCTTCAATTTGGCCTTTTACCACCATAGTAAATTGCCTGTAAATCAGAGGGGAACTTTAATACACCAATAAAATCTATAAAAAATTGTCTTAAAGAGCAATATTCTCTAAAAGCAATTTTTAAATGGAAAGAGGATTTGGCATTTGTAAATATAGAACATACAGTGAATATCAGATTTGGCTACAGAGATCTTTCCTTTTTTATATTTAATTTCTTATTTAAAAAAAATCCCTCCATCCCAGATATATGCTACCAAATCAGTAGCCTCTAGTTCCATGTGCCTTTTGACACTTAGATTATTTAAAAATAAATAAAATATAAAATCTGTACTTGCTACATCTTTGCTGTTCAGTAGCCGCTTGTCTTGGTGACTGTGTCTTGATAGTACAGATACAGAACATTCCCATCATCACAGAAAGTTCTCTTGGACAGAACTGCCCAACAGAGCTAGAGGTTGGACTAATCAAGAAAATCAGAGCATATTACAGAAATCATTCTAATATTTAGAATGCATGGGTACATATATATACACGCACACATATATCCAAATTTATTAATTCTAATTCATAATTTTTTAAATTTCTCTGTCTGAATAATTTTAATTTTGACCTAAGCCATTAATATTTTTTTTCTCTTTTTTTGATATTTGAACAAGATCCCATTGGCTTAGCCACTTTATATGCATGGGGTATGTGTTTATGATATCACTTGCAGCTAGTATGGATACTAAATCCAGAGACATGCTCCTCCAGACCATGGAAGGACAGGGTTGTACTATTGCCTTATACTTTATAATGTCAAACACATTCACTATGAAGGAATATAAAGAGGATTATAAACTTGTGATTTTACCTGAGGGTGTATAATAAATACAATGATCTATATCCAGAACAGAGGAAATGGGCTTTCTCAAATACCCACCTCCGGGCTAAACCACCTATGGGGGTGTAGGACTCAGGGGGATGATGATGGTGAGGACCAGGGCCTCAGTCCAGTCTCAGAGCTCCTTCATCCACATCAACCATGTAGCTTTGAGCATATGCCAAGTTGTCTATGTTACCTTACCAACAGGTAATCTATAAACTGGTTAATCTCCTCCTGGAAAAACTAAAATTGTTGTGTAAGAAAAAGTTCCAGTTAAGTACTTTGGTTTCCTTCTTGGTCTATGAAAGCTATAATCAAAATGTAATATAAAAAGAATAAACACAATATTTTAAAGTAATCTTTGAACATTTATATTTTAAAGACATACGGCAATCCAGATTATCCGTTATTCCAGCAGACGTCACATTCATTGTACACAGTGTCCAAAGAAGTTCTTATTAGGTTGATTGTCCACTGAATTCTAGCATCCCAACATCTCAGGGCATCTTTCCAGTCCCTGTCTCTCATCTGAACCTCTTTCAGCTTTCAGATAAGTGAGCATGATTCCACTCCCTTCCTTACACTTTCTGGATGTGTTCCAGTCCCTTTGGATTCCAAGTCTGCCTTCACTTAGATGCCTTCCTGAGTTCTGAGTCTGATGGTTTCATGTCTGCTGTATTCCCCCCAAAGGAATTAACCCCACTTTCCAGAATATTTCTCTTGGAGCCCACGGGTCTGCTCATTGTGAAGAGAATATTATTTTCTCTTATATTAATTTATTCATAGTACCAGGACTTGTGCTAGCAGTTGAGCAGGAATAAGGGGGTATAAGAAAAAAATATCTCCCTAGCAGATTGCTCGTAACCTCAAGTATTTGTTCAAATCTGAGTTTTCATTATAATCCCCTGAGTACGTATTATAAGAGGATATGTAAATATCAAAACAAAAAGGATTCCTTTATGTAAGGTAAGGAGTGTACATATCTTAGGATGTTTGGACTATCTCATTTGCTTTTTAAGATCTATTGTCCGTATTCTCTCTAATCCCTTGAGACTTATTTCAAAAACTTAATTTTAGCCAGCTCATCTATAACAGATTTTTATCTATGGAAGAAATTGCAGTGTGAAATAAGAAGTGTCAAAGCAGTGATATTTAAGGAAGCTTTGATGTTAAGTTGAAGGTTGGCATTTCGTTTAGAAGTGTATTCATCTATTCTTTGACTTCATAAATTAGTGGCTACAGTAATGAAGTTACCATGGTTTCTAGAAATGAGGTATTGCTTGTGTGGTCTAACGTGTATCTTTAATAGACTGTTTTTGAATTGCTAAAATTCAACCTATTTGACACTGTCAGAAGAGCTTTAATGTCCTTCATTGTGCAAACTTTGTTTCTGTCACCCTTGACAAATCCTAATAGGGATTAATTTAGTTCTGGGTGACAGAATAAGCTGCAACAGTAACACAGCATTGTGTCATGGATCCAAACTAGTTATGAGCTTTGCTTTACCTGCTGCAGGCAGAAACTTTGCTAAACCTACAATGGACACAGAATTAGATGCCTCTTCTTTATGTCTCATACTCGTTCTTATTTAGCATAACCTCTTTCTTTCTTGTGTGGCCCAATTTAAAATTATATATCATGGAGGTATTTGAAATTGCAGTAATAAATATGTGTTCTACACATTTTTAATCACTTGCCAGTCTGCATTAGCCTTTTAATTATTAATAAAGTGAAATCCATTGATTTCCTCCAGTTGTTCGAACATGAGTCTGACCTAATCCTGCCTCAGGCTTGAGGGGTTCTGAGATGAACAGCAAATCCTTGAGCTAAACATTAATTTTGTGGGATTTAAACATAGTACTATTTTTTTTATTCCTGAAGGAGGTTACTCCTTTGTCTTTTTCCTACTGAATTTGCAGAAGTATTATGAACTTTGGTCTGTTTCATGTTATACATACAAAGTAAATCTTGGACAAAACAAGTTTGTGATGTCACTAAAATTTGACCTTTCTCATTATTTTGTTCTGATATGAGAAATTTTGCCATGGATACTCATAAAGTGGTAGGTTCAGAAGACTTTAATACCATTTTTAAATTAAATTGAAGCACATTTATTAATAGAGCATTTTTGATTTTTATGTGTTAGAAAGAACTCTTTTTTTCTAGTTATATTTCCAGCCTTGTTCAATAACACATTTGATTTATCACACATTTTCTTAATGATATCTCATTTTCTATTTTCCTTTGTTCATTGACCTAATATCAGTTAACATGTTTTTATTTCCTATACCTATAGAAATTGAATGGTATGTCAGTTCCCCTTCTCAACCTCCTCTTACTTGTAAAAGAATGTTAGTGAACCAGGGTGGCAAGATTGCTTTTGAATGGAAATTTATATATGGTCTTGCTTGTTTATTTTTTTATTTTTTATTTTTTGGTAAAAGCACAGGTTAGAGTTTTGAAGTTGGTAAATAGCATGAACTGAAACTTCTAGAAGAGAGAGAATAAGCATAGTAACTCCCTCTTCATTCTATATGTTCAAATAGTGTTTCTCAAGGAGAGAAGGAAAATTGCCTATAAGTATAGTAGCACACAATGACCACATGTAGTAAGATACTTGCAAATATATGAATGAATCTGTGAATGAATTAACTATTAGATGATAAACTTCTCAAACAATGATGTTTGATGATGACAGCTCTTTAGCCAGGGCAATATCACATAGTCCACAATAGTCATATTTGGAGAAAATTTATTACCACCTTACTGATCCAAATGTCATAATATTATTATTCAGTAGTCATTAATTTACTACTCATATGCTAACTGTTGCATATTTAACTTGATCAATTTGATTGTTCCTTGCAACCAAATGGGCTTCTTCTCTTAATGTACCAAGCTTATAGAATATAATTTTATGTTCACCTTATATAGAATGTAATTTTATATACATATATAAATCATTCTGCCAATTTATTAAAATCTACAGTAGGCTTTTTTAAACTCAGAGTTTAAACATTTACAATTGGAAGCTGAGAAATGAAGGTTACAAGTGTGTTTTATTTTCCTTTTTGACCAAACCATAGCAAAAAAAAGTTGTTTTTATGTGTGCAGTCTTTCCCTGTATGTCAAGCCCTTATAACTGCTTCTGATCCCAAATCTCAGGGAATTTGTTTTCAACACCATAATAGTCTTTCAAAAGCAACCGTGATTATAGTAACTTCAAAGCAGCAAGCATCTGTACTTTAAGATGGGCCAATGGAGGCTAGCATCCATCTTCCAGAAAAAAGCAATCGTGCTCTTCCCTGCTGCCACTTACAGGGGCTTCCTCAGGGACCTTGTTAGATGCTTTCATGTGAAGACCATTTGACCCACTTCTGATTAGTGTGCAGGTTTTCATGGCAATGGCTTCTGGGAGGGAGATGCCGTTGGCTGGTCGCCTCCTTATTCTTGAAGTGAAGAAAACTCTCAGTGGAATATATTAAGGATAATAAAGGGAAGAAGAAACACCAGTTAAAAGAAGGTTGAAATATTGAACTACTATTAAAAAAAAATCCAACGAAAACATATTTCTATAGTGATTGTTAGGAGGATAACACAGTTGGTGTCACAGTTTCCTATTTTGTGTTCAGAAGAGTTTAACTTTTCCACTTCATTTTCTGGAAATCAGGGTTTTGAGAATGCAGGGTAAGTGACTCTGGCTGGTCCATCAGTTTTCCATTCCCTGAATGCCCATTTTTCCATTTAGAATAGCACTAAAAAATATTAAAATGTCTTTAACAGTAACAATAAAGATACCAAGAATGCCTGGAACATTAACACTTCTAAAAATTGTCATTATAGCTTTTATAGACTAGGTAAAATCTTCCCTTACCAAATTTCTGTTGGCATGAATATCAGCAAGCGTGTTGGTATCAAGATAGCAAGTCTTCTAACCATATTCCACCATCCTTAAAATTCAATGTCAATTTTTCTTTAATAACTATTGTTTAATTTAGAATTTATTTAAGGTCCTGCTTGCATAAATAGGCCCATATTTCTCCATTTTTTTGTACTAACAGGTTGCTTACACTCACAAAAGCAATCTGCCAAGAAAATAATTTACTTAATGGCTTCTTGCTATTTTAATTATATATATATATATATATATATATATATATATATATATATATATATATATTCAGAATCCAGCATTGGCTCTCTTCCTACCCCCACCCCATGTAGGATTGCCACAGTCTAATTTCCCATTAAGATAGATTAATTTTAATGTAACTTAAAACATATCACAGTACATTCCACACGGTGTTCAAGTACTCTCATTTTTAACTTCTCCTGCTTTATCCCTTTAAAAACTACAGCTGTTTCTAGGATAACAAAAATGATGTTGAATAACTGCTTACTTTTCCACTTTCCTGCAGGGGTGGAGGGGAAGAGCAGGTAGCATAGCCTCATCCCCAAACCAGATGTTACTTTATTAAAAATTGAACATTTTGGAGGGACTAGAAGGAGATTTATGCTTTCGGAGGGCAGCAAATTAGAAGGGGCAAGAATATCAGATGGTCTAATTCAGCTTTTAAATTCAATCTTTGTTTGTATTTTATTGTCAGTGTTTCATTTAGATCATATTTTAGATGTTTGTGGACCAATAAAACACCCAAGGTCTCACCTGACACTAATTCATTGTTATCATCGTTAGTCAATCCAACAAGTTTTTCTGGATTCTTACCATAAAACAACATCAGGATAAGTTCTGTACAGGATTCTAATTATAATAGAGTATAATACAATATAGTAATTTCCTTATGAGAGTCTAATTGTTAATAACAATTCACGAAGTTATTTAATTATCGGTAGAATTTTTAAAGGAATTTAATGTGTTGTGTGATACATATTAATCTACCATTTAACTTTATGTCACTATAATTTTGTTGGATTATATTTTGCATGGATTTTTTTATACTTCTTTAAGGCATGAACAAACCATAGGTGTCAAAGTGCTGTAATTTTGCCTGTGTTCAGAACCTTTTTTTTTTTTTCCCGTCTAATTCAGTTTGGGAGCATGCTGAAAATTTCAACTACTATGAAATCATTCTGTAATAACTTAATCCTTTGGATATCCAAATAATCAAGAAAATAGTATATTTTCAAATCTAGCTATAAGATTTTAAAATTGTATCTGAGAAATTACATCCATCCACCCCCAAGTTAGAGTTCTGGGGATTTTTCTCTCCTCTACTTCCTGGGTTACTGTTTGCATCTCTATACGCTAAATGTTGATGATAGGTACTGCTTTTTTAATTACCACTCAAACACAAAAGATTCATAATTTGTGGGAAAATTACAGAGGAATGAATAGAACATCTGAAGCTAGGCAGTCTCTTATTCACTCTAAATAAATTTCTTCCTTGCTATGTTTCTGAGTTGTTTCACCTTTGAAAAGCAAATTACAAAGAGCCTCCTCAGCACCTTCCAATGACAATGTAGTGACAAAAGAGTAACTACATAAAACACTTGATCTTTAAAATTATTATTTATTACTGTTGTAGTTACTATAGTCACTAGAGACTAATTCAGCACAATTATGCAGAATCATTGATTTTTAATTTATTGTACTTAAACACATATCTGTTTGCAGGTGTTGATATTGGTTGCCTCCTCCTCCCCCACCACCCACATGCTAAATGTCTTCTGGACACAATCATCCTATTAGACTCTGCCATGATTAGATTGCTGTTGTTGAGTGTCTCAGTTATATAAGTCTGTCAGCTGCCAATGAGGATGAATGGTTTGAATCTTGGAATTAGTCAGCAAAAATACATCATGGCATTTGTCTTAATGTTGTCAATTTTGTTTTATGGCATTAGATAAACAAAGGAAAGGAAGACACTTGTCTGGTCACGTTATTCCATAATACTGTGAAACTATGAGTAGAACAATTTTTAGCTTTTCTTTATGGAGGGAATGGAGAATTCATCCTTTGAGGTCTACAGTAAAAGTGAATGCACTGAGAAAACTGTGGCAAGTTTTGATTAAATATAAATATATGTCAAAAGTTCCAGATTATAAATACTTAAAGGATGTTTAAAGGTAAGATATCTGAATTTTAGAAAATATCTGTGTGTGTAGTGTTATTACATTGTCTGGTTTTTCAAAGAAAATATCCATAGTATTACTGTAGAAATATATACTACTTCTGTAAAAAATTATTTGTCCCTCCATCCAAAAGGGAATCCATCAGTGCATATCAGAGAATTCATATGAGACCAAAAAGGCTTAGTCTGATTTTGATCATGGTGTGTCCCTCTGTTGTACTCTACTAATCAAGAGATTTGGTGAATTCAAACTACATAAAAATCTACACAGTGGAAATTGTCTTCACGAAAATGCATTTAAATAGTTATAACTGAGAGTAGTAATCAAAGACCTTAGCTTCTAGGGAGGATTGGAAATGCATTCTCTAGAACAATTTCATCATCACGAGTTGCATCATAACATCAAACTCTTAGAAGCTTCTGTCCATCTTCTCGCTGATAACACAGGTTGGAGCTGGAGCTTTATAGGTGAGAATACAATCAGTTAATTTGACTAAAAATCCTGAATAAGAAATCTCTTCATATACCTCTCTGTATTTAGTAACTACACCATTTGGCAAAGATGTATGTCTTCCTTCCTAAGCAATGTGTGTATGTATGACATTTACCTATAAATAAATGCCATGAGTGTTCAATATGACTCATAAAATATTTGTTGGCAATAAATTGGGTTTTGCAAATAGTACTTATTTTTAAAGATTTTTTTTCTTCTACTTAATGTAATCTATAACATTTAAGGGCTCTAAATTGTCTTGCCGTGGAAAAAACTTAAGTGCTTTTCCTAGCTTTGTGTTGGGTCCCGAATTTACCTGCAAAACGCTTTGGTTATTTTAGTAATGTATGCAATTTTTAGAAAAATCAGACCGTAAGAACTAACAAGGAGAAAGAGGCAGACAAATAGAAAGAGAAAAAGGAAATTTAAACACTTTTAAATCCTAGTACCAAAAGAATGTTTTTAACATTTAAGTATATAGTCTCCCTTTATTTTATAAACATGAGGAATTATATAGTACATTATAAATGCTTTATTATATATGTAACACACCTTATATATAAATTATATATACTAATATTTACTTTGATAATGAGATAATGAGTCATTTTTAAGCCAATGATATGAACCTTCCTTTCTATACTTAACTGGGTTTTACCCATCTAAGCCATATGCAATCTCTTTGGACCCAGGGAAACCAAAATAGAGGATTTTCAGAGAAGATGCAGGAATTGTTTGGAATGGTGGGTGGCAAGAAGTAAGTGTTCAAATTGAAAAGGTAGCTGTGGGAGGTCTTGTTGCCAAACTGAAGGCATTATTCTTAATTTTATTAACTCTCTCAGTGTTCTTGAGATTTTAAGAGCGGGGAACAGAGATAGGGAGATTAAACTTTCTAGTCTACATTTAGACTATATTTTGTACAATGTAATATTAGCTGCAAGGAAAAAAATCATTTACTTTGGTAAAAATCTTCTTCTGGGTCAAGTTTATAGAAAACATAAGACTTTTTACTGGGCCTTTTTGTAATGACTTCATTAAAGCCAAGTCTTGTAAAATAGACTGGAGTTAATAGAGATTTTTTTTTTCCTTTCTAAAAGTGCTAGAATTCAAGCTCCTTTTTCAGAAACTAAGAAAGACTTGATGCTACTTAGTATTTGGTCGCTAATGGGTGCCTTTGAGAGTTGTCTTTGAAAAGACAAGTTAAATTGCCAAGTTTGTTTGTTTTCATATTTCTCTCTTTCCAGTTCTCATTACAAGTAGATTCAGGAAAATACTTAAATGAACTACAATGAATAATACTAGGAAGGCACTTAGAACTCTTAACTACTAGAATAGCTTAGTTAAATGCTTTGAATGAATGACAGAGAGAGTTAAGTTTATTTTGGTAATCTCTTTGATATCTAGAGTTCCCCCAAAAATTTCAGCAGAGAGGGTACCCTAATGAAAACATTCTTTGGCAACAAGAGATATTTTTATCCTGACCTTATAGTCAGTGATGTCGGAAAGATGCTACCGTTCAAAGCCGATAGCCAAGAGAGAATTCTTGAGATGTCTTTAGTGCAAAACAGGTGGTTTTATTAAAGTACAGGGACAGGCCCCGTGGGAAGAAAGAACTGAACCTTGGTCATGAGGAGGGGCCCATTATATACTTTCAAGTTGGGAGGTGATTAAGGATAGTGTAAGTCTCCCAGGTATTTTTTTTTAATTTTTATTTATTTATTTGAGAGAGAGAGAGAGTGAGAGAGAGAGAGAGTACATGAGAGGGAAGAGGGTCAGAGGGAGAAGCAGACTCCCCGCGGAGCAGGGAGCCCGATGCGGGACTCGATCCCGGGACTCCAGGATCATGACCTGAGCCGAAGGCAGTCGCTTAACCAGCTGAGCCACCCAGGCGCCCTCTCCCAGGTATTTTGGAAACAAGGTTTCCAGGATCCTGAGGGGGCTAGCTATTGTTAGGAAAGGTCATTTATTACTGTTTAGTAAAAACTCAGTCATGAGACTCTTCAGGTGTATATCCATGGGCCATATGCTTGGGCGATGATTGCCAACATGTATCTTGGGGGTAGAGATAAAGGAATTTTTATATGTTAAAGTAGACTTACAGGATCTTGGGGGTCAGGCTAAGTTTGCTTTTTGCCCTTAACAAAGTATTAACATCGAGGCAGCTGTGTTCCTGGACAAATGTCACTCTGCCTGTTTCAAGGACTTGTCAGTGGGCTGTAAGTAGTAAGGGAATTTAATAATTTTTCTTCTGCCATTGTTTCCTACATCAGTCACAACATGTTTTATGAGGTCTCTTGGTGATTTCTTTTTTTTTTAATATTTTATTTATTTATTTGACAGAGAGAGAGAGAGGGAAAGAGCACAAGCAGGGAGAGCACCCGAGGGAGAGGGAGAAGCAGACTCCCCACTGAGCAGGGAGCCCAATGTGGGGCTCCATCCCAGGACCCTGGGATCATGACGTGAGCCAAAGGCAGACGCTTAACCGACTGAGCCATCCAGGTGCCCCTCTTGGTGATTTCTTTACAATGTGTGGCTTGACAACCCAATATTTTGTTTTGTTTGGGTTTGAAATCACAATTCTATATAACTTTAGCTGCTGAATTGAGTCTGAAATCCATGTTCTTTGACACTAATTTTCAAACTCTGCCTTTTAAAGCCAAACTCTAAGAAAGTCCTAAGTCTCAAAATGCCTAAGTTTCTTGAGGATGAAGTCATAACTTAATGAAAACAAAACCATTGCTATGGGCTGCATGTTTGTGTCTCCCCCAGGTTCACATGTTGAAACCCTAGGCCTCCTGTGATGGTGTTTGGAGGTGGGACCTTTGGGAAGTAATTAGGTCATGAGAGTGGAGCCCTCGTGAATGGGATTAGTGCCCTTGTGAGAAGTGACAGGAGAGAGCTTGCTTCCTCTCTCTTTCTTCTCTCTGCTATATAAAGTCACAGCAAGAGGATGGCCATTTGCAAACGAGGAAGGTGTCCCTCACCAAACAGTGGATCTACTGGCAACTTGGTCTTGGATTTCCCAGCCTTCATAACGCTGATAAGTGAGGGGCGTCTGGGTGGCTCATTCTGTTAAGCTTCTGACTTTTGATTTTGGCTCAGGTCATGATCTCAGGGTTCTGGGATCGAGCCCCACCTCAGGCTTTCTGCTCAGCAGGGAGTCCGCTTCATCCTCTCCTTCTCCCCTGCACCCTGCACGTGCTTTGTCTCTCTCTCTCTCTCTCAAATAAATAAATAAAATCTTAAAAAAAAAAAAACCCTCTGGTAAGTAAATGTTTGTGTTTTAAGCCACTCTATAAATGATGATTTGTTTAGCAGCCCAAACTGACTGAGACAACCATATGTCCAAAAATATGTCCAAAAATAAACTGACCTAGGTTTGCCCTGAAAATGACTGACACTTATGTGGTACTTAATAGTATTAAAGATAGTCTTACTCTTTTAAGGGTAAGAATATATATGGGGTGTGTGTGTGTGTGTGTGTGTGTGTGTGTGTGTGTGTGTGTGTGCCATCTCTATCTATGTATCCTTTAAATTTCTTTTACATCTGTCAAAAGTAAAAGCTTACACTATCCCCAGAAAACAGACCATAGAAACCCCAGTTAATCTGTGAAAATGCCACAGCTCTAGGAGTCATGGTGCTAAAAATGAAATGCAAGCATCCTGACACTGTGGTATAGGTTGAAATCACTGCAGTGTACTGCCTCGTGCCGGGTTTTTCTGGGCTAGGAAATATTTTGCTGTATGGGTGGCAGGTAGAAAATAAGGTGGAGGGGGCTGTGTGTGGTGAGACACGACAAGAAAAATGGATAAGCGGGTGAAGAAAAGGATGGAGTTAGGACCAGAGGCATTGAAGTTGCTTTTTAAATTCTACTCTTTAAAATTGCCATTCCGTGATTACTAGAAACATGGAGCTTGCCTTTGGTGAAAAAGATTCATTATTTCTGGCCCAGGATGTCATTATGCATTCAAAAATTCAGGCCTTAAAAATGATAGGCTTAGCTCAAAGGGGAATGTATGGGTGACTCGAATAATCTGACTCCAGGTAAGTTGTAATCAATCAGAGCTGTTAAAATGTTTCAGTAACTTTAAGGACATCTTGAATAATTACTGGTAGTTAATATTTCTAAACTGCACCTAATTTCTTTCCTGTAGCTTTTACTAAGAATTGATAATGTGGGGAGTGGGTGTGGCCCCTGGGTGGCTCAGTCAGTTAACCATCTGGCTCTTGATTTCAGCTCAGGTCATGATCTCAGGGTCCTGGGATCAAGCCCCATGTCAGGCTCCCCGCTCAGCGGGGAGTCTGCTTGTCTCCCTCTCCCTCTGTCCCACTGCCTGCTCTCTTTCTCAAATAAATAAATAAGTCTTTAAAAAAAAAAGAATTAATAATGTGAAACAACCATGGATTCTTCTAGAGTCACTTTGGGGGCCTTGTTAAGTAAATCAGACATTGGGGAGCATACCTCCAAAAAACCAGTAAATTCTCTTTAATTATTAAAAGTCATCCAGTGCATTTTTTTCTTCTAAATGTATCACTTTACAAATAATTGCTTAAAAAGAGTTAATTTGCATATCTGTTTTAAGTGAGAAAGATCATGATCAACTTTTCTTCTGAGGAGCTTCTCTTTGATAAACTATGCTTATTATTGGTTCAAGAACACTTTTATCTTGGCCAGTAGACAGCTTCTATGCCCTTGGGGTCTTAAGCATTTGGGAGTGAGCTAAATGTAGATATATTTAATCCTCACAGCAGCCCTATGAGGCTGATGTTATGATCTCCATTTTGAAGATGATGTAGCATGAGGTAGAGCTGAGTTAAGTGAATTTTTAAAATTTTACCCTGAGTGGTAAGTTTCTAGTTACAATTCAACTCTTCTTTAAATACAAAATTTCTATTGTTCATTCCTATGCGTTATTTTTTTTTTTGAAGTAAGTTTTAACTTATGTGGACAATTTTTATGGTCTTTCCTATCTTCCCTGGGAGGATCCTTATAAGAATAAAAATATAGGGTGTGTGGGATTTTCAGATTGTTCTTTGGATTCTTGGTTATTTCTTCCATAGAAGCCATAGACACTGGGGATACAAAAACATTGTAGAAGGAATTAAATTTGTCCAGAAATTTTGTGCCATTGGTTAGATTACTTCTTCATCAACCTCTACAGTTCACTGAAATCCCAGTTCTGCGTGAATGGATTATGAGTTTATATTTCATGTCATCTACTGGTCATGTGCTATCTTAGAGTTTTGTTTTGTTTTGTTTGAACTCTGGGAGGAGGATTAAATCCTTAAAAAACTAAAAAAAAGTTTGTTTATATTTCTAGAATTCAGCACCTATTCATCCAGTGTTATGGACCTTTTCACAAACTCCAGTATTCTCTTTACAACTAGATTTTAAATATCTTCAGGGCACAGATAACATATTTTTATATTACCTTGTATATGCGCTGGATACAACTCAGAATTTTTTCCAAATGCTTCTTCAATTAGATTTTGCACTATAATTCATTCTGATAGTCTTATCCTGACTCTTTAAACAGAGGGAGGCAAAATTAAACCTACTGGACATATAAAAGGGGAATGCATTTGAAAACTTGCTGGGCTGGTGTCCTTTAGAGAGCGTTGAGATATTGGAAAGAAAGCTCTAAGGGACATATTCTGTGGAATTTGTAACCAGTGACAGACCAAACATTTCAATGGAGTAGTACATCCAAGTGAGAATAGGGGAGTTTGAGTCAGACCAAGAGAAAAAGGCTTTTCAGTTGACACTTGGTTCTCAGACCTGGATTGGTTGGAGCAGGTCAGGGTTCCAGTTTGACACTATGCTTAGAAACGATTGCTTTTCACTTGCCATTTGTTCTATTAAAACAACACTAGCAAATGGATGCATCCAGTTAAAGATGCTCAAGGACCACAGTTCCTTTACGACTATGAAGAAATTGGGGGATAACAGTTCCTCAGTACATTGAAGCTACAAAAATTTTATATGGAGGTCTCTGTATGGAATATCATTACTCATGGGTTCTTGGTTTAAAATAAACATCAGGCATGGGGAAGTCATTAAAAGACAGCAAAACTTTATGAAATATAATATCTCATGTGTAAGTTTATGTATATAACCCCTCTGTAAACATTAAGTGTGTGAGCATGTATAAGATGTAAGGAGGCAAAACTGACTTTTAGCTGTGTTTATATAAAACAGATAATTTCATGATTACATTTCTTATTCTGTGTATCACTTACAGTATTTCTTCTCACAGTTGTTGGACAACAAGCTTTGACATTTTAAGAGCCTACAGATGTCATAATTAAACTTAGTAATCAATCTAGAAATAAACACATAAATAACAAGGGATCATAAAGGTCAGCAATATGGCATGGAATAAACAGGAATCCCAGTGCTTGCTTCTAATATGAAAAAAATGCATTCTGCAGTTCAAAGCATGTCATTCTTCGCATATGTTCCGATGAAATATGAAAGAAGGAAAACTCTCTCCAAATGATTAATGTAACATTTTACAAGGACATATGGATGTTCTTAGAATTTCATGGGGGAAGGGAACTTACCTGGAATCAATTATGGGAAATTTGGCAAAATGGAAGTGAAATATTCATTTGCTCTTCTTCTTATAATTACTTGACACGTGTTATAAGAATTTTTAAAAATCCAACAGAATAAGATGAGGGTAATTTCAATCAGTGGGAATTAATTGAATTCAGCTGATAGCATGACAAAAAAAGACTTTGGAACTGATTTGGAAGGACAGGTTTCAATGTGTGCTGAGTAACACTTTAGCCCTTGCCCTGTCTCTGCCCTGAAATTTTCTCAGACCCTCCCCAAGTGGTGGTGTTTCTCCCAGGTCTTGTGTTTCTTCAGTCCATATACATGCACATTCTTCTCTGAGAGGAAAATTCACAGATTGCTTGTTTACCCCTCTATGCCCCCAGACTATGAGGTTCTTCAAAGCAGTGACCTCTCTTATGATACATCTTTGTATCCCCAGTTATTTTTGATATGTCAGGTGCTTCTTATTTCATAGACTGCTAGATCAGGGCTGAGAGTACACAACAGGTGAAGAGTAAAAATTCATGATTCAATGAAAAAAATCAATGAATGAGTTCCTATGTTAGTGAAAGAATGTTGCACAGATACTTATTTTGATTTAAGACTTCTTATTTCAGTCACTAGGGAATGTTGAACTTTTACTTTTTCGTAGGAATAAAATAATATTTTAAAGCTTTTTTTGTAAAAAAATGTAGTTTCTTTCAATACAGCAGAGGTTTAATTAAAAAAAATTAAGAGTACCGTAATACCTTTAATATCTTCACATTATCCTTACAATTCAGCCTTAATAACAATTAAGACTTTAAGTGTGTGGCACGGTTCTGCCCTAAATATAAGTTAACATTGCAGGTAAAATTAGGCAGTTATTAAAAATGTGCAGAAGTCAGAATTGCCATTACTCAGTTAAGGATAAATATATATTTTTAAAGATTTCATTTTTTAAGTAATCTCTACACCTAACGTGGGGCTTGAACTCACAACCCCCAGATCAAGACTCACATGCTGTACCCACTGAGCCAGCCAGGTGCCCCAAGGATAAATGTTAATTATAGAAAGTATTAAGTTTTGGCAAGTAACTTTTTCCAGGCCTACTAAAGGATTTGAGATTTTTAGGAATTCAGAAGTTTAAGGGAAGAGAGAGGAATAAACCCCCACAATGTTGTTGGAATGCAAGAAATATTCTTTAACAGGGAACAGGTCAACACAAAGGCCCTTTGGGTCAAGTCTGACCACAGCCATAGCTGAAAATATTTACTATATGGCCCTTTACAGAAAAAGTATGACTACAAGCAGCCCATTGATTTTTACACGTTTTTAAGTTCTAGGCTTCAGTATTACTCCTTGTTCCCCCCTCAGTTAGATATTTTAAACTTAGCAAATATTTGAATTTTATTTCAAGTTTAGATTACAATGTGGTAGGTAGTCAGTGATGAGGCACCTTTATGAGGAAGAAAAGGAGAAAAGTCTGTATTGCTTTTAATAGCTATGACTCCCTTTGGGGGCGCCTGGGTGGCTCAGTCGTTAAGCGTCTGCCTTCGGCTCGGGTCATGATCCCGGGGTCCTGGGATCAAGTCCCGCATCGGGCTCCCTGCTCAGTGGGGAGTCTGCTTCTCCCTCTGCCCCTCACCCCACTCTTGTGCTCTCTCTCATTCTGTCTCTCTCTCAAATAAGTAAATAAAATCTTTAATAAATAGCTATGCCTCCCTTTATGTTTGTAGGTGTTCATCAATCTGAAGAGATGAGGAAATAGGAAGGGTTCACATTGCCTTCAGCTGTCAAGGAACAGATGGTATAGGGACATCTGAAAAATGGGTTTCTGGTGAATTAAAAAAATGTTATTAGTGGTTTGGCCAGATATTTTCTTATATAAATATTACATCAACCACAGAATACTTTGTCCTGACTCTTTTAGAGGAGCTTTTTTGCTGTTGATATGACCTTATAAACATATAGAAGGGAAAGCACTATGGCAATCCACTGATACATTGCCTTGTTGAGAATGTGGTTTCCGTGTCCAAGATGAACATGAAAAATTGCATAATATCTCTGTCACACAGCTAATCACAGTTCAGTTGTGTGCCCATCAGTTGATCTTTTGGAGGAATTAAGGGAAATTCAAAAGAAAGATTATCATGTGCAAACAATGAGAGCTTAGATATCTTGCCTACTGGCCTAGGGTCTCCCCATCATTCCTGCAGCGTTTACTTTTTGTATCAGGAGTTAATTAAGGTGAAACATGAGGTAATTAGGGATAATCCTCCTGGCCTCCTGCTGGCCTGTTGCCTCCTAGGCCATTGCCTAAACCCAACTCTTTTCACCGTTTAAGAAAGAAAAGCAGATTTTTGTAAAAGTGATGCTCATGCTTTTTTATGACATGATTCCTCATCTTTGAGACAACTTTTTTTAAATAGGGCCTTTACTTGGTAAAGTGTAAAAATTATTATCTTCTTCTTCAGTTTTGATTTAAAAAGAAAAACAAGGGGTGCCTGGTTGGCTCAGTCTGTTGAGCATCTGACTCTCAGTTTCTGCTCAGGTCATGGTCTCGTGGGTCCTGGGATAGAGCCCCGCCTCGGGTTCTGTGCTCAGCAAGGAGTTTGCTTGAGATTCTTTCCCTCTACTTCTCCCCCCCCCACTTGCTATCTCTCAATCTCTCTCCACCCCCCAAATTAAATAAATAAATCTTTAAAAAAGGAAAAAAGAAACAGAAAAACAGACTATTATATCAAAACATAACTGGTCAGTGGCAGGGTTGGGTTCACTTTGTCAACTTTGTTTTGTTCACTTTGCATGTTACTAACAGATTAAATGAGATCTGCACTAGTTTGAATCTTTAGTTTTGATTATGCTGGAAACTTATGCCCTTTTCCCCCAACCCTCCAAATTATATTCTTTGTTCAGATTTGTCAGTGAAGTGTGCATTTATGATTATAATAGTAATTGGATGGGGGAGATGAGGAGAAATGAAAAATAAAAGTAAATTTTTTCCCTGAATTACATCCAAGTATTTTATCTTTGAGGAACATTCTAGCCTTTATAATGTAGTAAATAAATATACCAGGTAGTTACTGACTTCTCCTTAGAATACATACACTGCTGTGTGTTTAGTATATTTGTTCCATGATAAGTTTTTATATGAGTGTGTTTTCTCTGTGTGTGTGTTTTACTTTTGCCTTTTCAATAAAGGAAAAAATAAAAAGATTTAATGTCCTTGTTGAGCTTTCCTAAGTTGAAAGGAAAGCACGTGCCCCTTTATGGATATAGATAGCCTCCTAATTTACCAACCATAATAGAATCTGTAGTCTTGCCAAAAGGTATTTTATTAGGATGTTAAGATTTTAGATTTGACAGACCCCCTATATTAATTAAACAGCAAATTGCTAGCAAGCAGTCATGACATTTATAAAGAAGGGCATTCATAGAAGAAGTAAAATCTTTTCTGCCATATTTTGTAATATCCTATCAGGTTCTGGGCTTAAAACCTGTTATCATAAATTTCACGTTGTTGTTGCTGTTTCCTCAGTTGCTATCAGAGTTTTCACTTCTGGTTAGACTACACTGAGTTCTCCTTTTCTGTCTTTTTAGCTGGGTTAGAATTGTTTGTGCTAGCATCTCAAATACATACATGTTTTAAAGTCTTTTACTGAGATTAACATCACTTCTGTTGAGTAAACCAGTAAAGATTGTAGAACAGTTACACTGCAACAAGTTGCTAATTCATTACCTTCAGTTTGAAACTCTGAAGCAGTTAATATTTATGTTGGTAGCTATGCAGCCAAATTATAAACTCTTATTTAGTAGTTAATTTCAAAACCTCCAAATGTCTAAATCTTATTTTTTTTTTACATCAGAGAAAAATATATATCTTTTTTATTCCACAGGCTTTAATACTAAAGGAGACTCAGGGTAAGATTATTTGTGTTTATTTAGTGAATTTGGTGTCAGCCCCTTAAAGTAGAAGTGGGGCCTTTTCTCCTGCAAAATTGCAAAGAGAGCATTTGCACTATGGCATTTAAGAATATATCAAATGAGATTTTCTATTGATCTGGATGGCAGGGATGAGTGCCCTGAGAGAATAAATGAGCCGCCTTTATGAGGCTCCTTGTCAGCAAGGATTTAGCTGTTTCATTTGCAGATTCCTGTAAATGTTCACCAGATTCATGACCAGTAATTTTCACTGGAGAAGGACTGGACCGTGGGTAAGCAAATGACTCTTTGTCATTAACGGGTTCAAATAGCATTAAAAATGTTCTGGCAGCTCAGTTGATTTCTGATGAAGCTCTGGAGCCCAATCGCAATGTGTCTCTAGCTAATATTTCCAATTATCAGACCAAGGGAAGGACCATAGTGTATAGTGCATAATACACATGCATGCATGCGCACACACGCAAAAATTCTGATTACATAATTTTTTTAATTTAATTTTATTATGTTATGTTAATCACCATACATCATTAGTTTTTGATGCAGTGTTCCATGATTCATTGTTTGCAAAAAACGCCCAGTGCTCCACGCAGAATGTGCTCTCTTTAATACCCATCACCAGGCTAACCCATCCCCCTTCCCCCCCATCTAGAACCCTCAGTTTGTTTTTCAGAGTCCATAGTCTCTCATGGTTGCCTCCCCCTCCGATTCCACCCCCTTAATTTTTCCCTTTCTACTATCTTCTTTTTTTTTGACATATAATGTATTATTTGTTTCAGGGGTACAGGTCTGTGATTCACATAATTTTTCATTACAAAATTGAAATTGAAATCTAGAGATCTTCACACGTAGAATAGCACAATAAAAATACATGTAAACCAGAAACTACTTCTTACCTAATGAAATGTGTATCTGCTAATCTTTACTTCCTTAATTGGTTTATCTTCTATGTGATCAATAAATTGCATGCAATCACTAATCACATGCCCTGTTAGAAATGGTAGCTGTGTGAGGCGCCTGGGTGGCTCAGATGGTTAAGCGTCTGCCTTTGGCTCAGGTCATGATCTCAGGGTTCTGAGATCAAGCCCCATATCTGGCTTCCTGATCAGCGGGGAGTCTACTTCTCCCTCTCCCTCTGCTTCCCCTCTGCTTTTCTCTCTCTCAAGTGAATAAATAAAATCTTAAAAAAAAAAAGAAAGAAATGGTAGTTGTGTGATGATTTTAAGTGTACGTACCAGCTAGTGTACCAACATTGGTTTTGAATTAACACTCGATGCAGAAATCTTCAAAAAATGTGGAGCCACAACAGATAATTAGATAAATATCTGTCTGTGGAATCTGTTTCTGGATATCAAAGTTTTCAGCATATGTGTTAATATATAAATTACCTACCCTTCATATAAGGTTTCTATTTCGAAAATTAGTGTTATTATTATGGGTCTTAAAATTTCATTTAGATATATGTTAGAAAAATCTATACTGCTTTTTTTTTTTCCCCTGCCTCTATCATTTCTGGTATGGGCTAGCTCACAAAGATGACTGTGTTACATACAATACAGTAAAGTATTCAGTAAATTTTAGTTTATCATAAGGACAGAGTAAAAATAAAAATAGTTTAGTACCACTTTCAGGGTTATCCTGACTCCTGTTACCCATTTATCCCCATTTCCCAGGAAAGAAGTACCCATAGGCTATTTGCACGCTTCTCCAAAGTCATCCCTGAGGCCCACTCATACATTGCTGCTGTAGGTGCAAATTAATAAAACCTTTATTGAGGACAAATTAGCAATATGAATTAAATGTATAAAATGCCCGTAGAAATAGACCCTGAAATTCCACTTGTGTAAATGTATATTTCAGATAAATTAGTGTGTGTGTGCATGAAAACGACATTTTATGTGCAAATTTGTGCATTATAACGTTGTTTTAAATAGCAAAAGATAGTCATCAGCTTAAATAGAATCAAGTCAATAGGAGACTTGAAGAAGACCTGTATGCATTGACACAAGGCTCCCAAGATACTTTATTAGGCAGGAAAAATAATGGTGCTGAATTGTACATTCCCATTTTAAACTATTGTGTAAAAGTAAAAAAATCGAACCTATAGGTACATATATGAACATGTATGCACATTAGCTCATACATGCATAAACCATATCTGGAAAGACCCAGGGGATGAGAACTGGATGAAGCTGAAGGACAGGGCTGGGAGCAAACCATTTTACAATACGTTTTAAAAATGTTTTTATACTATAAAAACACATGCAAAAACTGTATTTCATCCTTTATTGTTTCCTTCCTGTCCTGACACAGCAAGTTTGAATGTTCCAATTACCTTTTTTCCTCCTCCCCACTTCAGTGGTGTTGATTTTGACTGGCTATTAGAAAAACAACGTAAATTCTTATTAGTATGTGGTTGATGAATAGCCTCATACCTCCCGGAGATGTTTCTAGTATAGAAGAAAGAAGAAAAAAAAAAAAAGAAGAGAGTTGTTAACTCACATGGAATTCTCACTGGTTAAGCTTCAGGCAGTAGATTCTAAAAGCACTTTCCAGGCTGTGTGTGCACGATCATTTGATTAAAGTGGGCCCAACTAGCCAAAGATGGCTATAGGTGCTTTAATGCACATCCCTGACCAAAGGAAGAAGTGCCACAGCAGTCGCAGTAAGCTTCTAACTGGAGATTGATGCCCAGAGGGCTCCCAGGGAACAGCATGTTGGAAAACTAAGAGGGGACAATTGCAGGTACAGAAGGGACAGAGATGTTGAGCTTTGAGCCAGAGTAGCTTAAATTGTAGTTAGGACATATGTTTTATAAAGACAACACATGACGTTTGCTTTATGCTGGGATGTTTGTTAAAAACAAAAGCCACCCCCTCCCTCCTCAAGATCTACTGACTCAGACCCTATACAGAAGAACTGTGATTTGGGTACTGTTGCTCCATGACCAGTTGCTTCCTGGATCCCTGTAAATAGTGAGAGTGGAATCTCAAACCAGAAGTGTTCATTTCTGGAACACCCAAGCTCTGGGCAATCTTTGAGCAGCCAAGCCCAGGGTTCTCTGTTAAAGATCTGAAAGTCTTTGCAAAGGCCTCAAAAGCCGCATCCTGCCAGGACTTTTCCCAGAAATGCTTTCCTAATCCATTTCCTGGGGGCTCTCTGCTCACTCCTGGCCCGGCCCCCACTCCTGTTTTATACTGCCTCTGCCCCGGGCACTGAGCTAGTAAAGGGTGTTCCTTTCCCACTGTCACTAATACCTCTTAGCTTTTGGGGATGAGTCAGTGCAGTAGATTCTCTAAACTGTATGCATTTATTTAAAAATTTTTGCCATGCATGACTTTGAGCCCAGTACTTTTCTAGGCACTGAGGATTCAGAAGGGAAGAAAAGAGATCAATATATCTCCATGGAGCTTTATTCCTAGAAGTGGATATGACAATAGAGGCAAATAAAGAAAACATATCATTCGGGTCATTGAGTTGTATAGCAAGAGAGAAAGCATGAAAGAGGAGAAAGCATGTGTGTCTGGGGGGCGGGAGGGAGTGTGCTGCTGGGGAGTTGTGATTTATATCAAGTGGCTAGGGAAGACCTCCCTGAGAAGGTGAATTTTGAGTGAAGCCTTAAGGGAAATTAAAAAATAATAATAATTAACTATGTGGGGATGAGAGGTATGGGTGGAAAGTGTTCTGGGAAGGGGAGAGAACAAGTGCAAAGGTCCCAAATTAGCAAGCACTGGGAGGCTTGTGCAAATAGAGCAGCCTGATCCAGGAGAAGGTAGGCTGAGCGATAAGTTGAGGTGAGAGTAGCGAGTAGAGGCCAGGTCAGGTGGATGACTCACCTCTGATGGGCTAAACTGGAAGAAGGGAATTGACGTTTACTAGAATGGAAAGACTGTGAAAGGTGACAGTTTAATAGACAAGTCAAATCTGACATTGTCTGTTTGATGTCTAACAATGGAGACATGAAGTAGGTGATTGGAGGTGTGAGTCTAAGGAGGAGGTCTGGCTTGGACTTTTGGAATCATAGTATACATGTAGTAATTAAAGTCATGAAATTTGGTAAGACTATACATGGAGTTTATGTGAATGTAGAAGAAATCTCAAGATTGAACTTTGGGTCACTTTATTTTTTAAAGGCTGAAAAGATAAAGAGGACCTAGCAAAGGAGAGAGGGGGGAAAATCTGTTTGATAGTAGACAGAAAATGGAATGAGTATGTTATCCCTCAGGTTATTGAAATAGATATTTAAAGATGGAGAGAATATTCAGTTGTGTCAAATGCTAGTGAAGGGTGAAAGAAGATGAGCAACAAGAACTGATCATTGGATACTGCAACGTGGAGGTCATTGGTAACCATTATAAGAGCGATTTTGCTGGAGTAGCAGCAGACAAGTGTTTTTACAAAGAGTTCGAGAGAGAATGCGAGAAAAGAAATTGGAGACCCCAAGTAAGGAGGTTGCTCCCAGAGTTCTGCAGCACAACAGGGAAGAGAGACATGGAGAGTGTCAGGAGAAGAAAGTCAGGACAATAGAGGAGTTTTTGTTTTCATTTGTTCTTAAAATGGGATAAGAAAAAGCTTGTCTGAATGCTTATGGGAATCATCTAGTAAAGAGGGAAAAAAAAAAACCTAATGATACAGAAGAGAAAGGGAAAATTTGCTGAAGCAGCGTTCTTGAGTGGGCACAAGGAGATGGGAGCTAGGGACAAGTGGAGAAGTTGCTCTACTCTAGACACATAGACATATCATCCATTCATGAAACAAGGTAGATAATGGGCCCAAAGATGCAGTTGTATGGGTAAAGGAGGTAGACAATCACATATGTTTGATTTTTATAGGGTGCAGTTAATGATGCAAGATTATTTTTTCACATTAATATTTGAAAAAGAAAATGGAAACACTGGCTTACATTGTTTTGCAGAGAAACAATGAATTGTGTTGAAAGAGAACAGATTTCCAGACAGTGTTGAGATCTCTGGTAATCTATCACATATGGTTCCTTTTATAGTCAACTTGTATAAATAGAGAATTCCTTTTCCAATTTGGTTTAATTAAACAGAGAAACATTGAGTGCTGTGATTACTGAGACCCCACCCTGCCTTCAGGGAGCTACCTATCTGGTGAGATGAGCCCCAAGATATGGTGACCAGTTTTTTCCTAAATAAAAATCACGACTGTTCACCCCACCCATGGGTTGACAACAGGAGAGAATATTTAACATGAGGACCATTCAGGCATATTCAGGGCATATGTTCACCATTATTGTAATTAGTATCAGATGTTTGCAAGTGCTGACCCAGAGAAATAAACAGTGTTAGAGAAGAACAGAAGAGTGAATGTTCAACTTTGCCTGAGAGGTGTGGGAAAGCCAAGTTAAGGCTTCAAAAATTACTGAAACAAAAGGAGAGGCAGGAATTAAGCTTTGGGCAGATAGATTAGAGTCATACCGAATGAGTCTGATTCTAAGGAGTGTGGATATTATTCCATAAACATCAACAGTGACATAGTCCTGTCTATATTTTAGAAAGATAAATCTAGTAGCCACGAAGAGCAGAGATTGGCCAAAACTGGAGATCATAAACCATTCAGTGCCCTCTGCAATAGTCCAGGCAAAATAGAATAGAGAAATGACAAAGAAAATGGCAATAGAACTGGCGGGGAGGGTAGTAGATCCTAATATGATTTTTAGAGGAAGGGGAAACATGAATTTGAGACTTATTTGGAAAAAAACAACCAATAACCATGACCACAAGGTTCTAATTGGGGTAAAAATTACACTTTGAGGTCATCTGTCAAGATCTAGAACATTGAGGATGAGCAGTTTTGGTCAGGAGGTAAGCAAACATAATGAGCTCATTAGGTGCATGTTCAGTATTAGATAACTTCAAGCAGCTGGAAAGTCTGGGATTTTTCTTTGACATATTTCTTTTTTAGTGGACATTGGACTTACCATTTGAATTCAACAAAAAAAGAGAGAAAAATTAGCAATAAGTAGGTGCAATTAAAATGATGTGAAGGACATTCAATACTGAAGGACAAATTCATTCATACCTAGCAAAAAATACCCAGTATTTTTCGTGCAAGATGACCACATTTTCTTGATTGAAGCTTTTTGGTTTTTTTATATTGTTTTGTTTTGTCAGTTATAAGATTGGCCAGAAATATTTTACTTTTTTTGTTATTATATATTCATATTCAACTAATCCATTGATAAAAATAAAACAAAACTGGAAAGATGGCTTGAGAGGAAATGGTAATACACCACAAAGAAGAGAAATAGTTTACTTTTCTTTCATAGATTATGTGACCAGAGGAAAATGCTTTGGGGTATAGTTTTAAGATTTCCAAGGACTTCAATAAAGCATACATAATAAATACATCAAGCTCCCTATTGCAATTCCCAAGTCATTAATTATACACCAAGACCATTTAATGACAGAATAGAATGCTTATTTGACCAATCCACAAAGACCCCATTGATTTGTATCTTTCTATTTTATGTAGTTGATACATTGTAAAACTTCAAAAAATAGTAAATTCATTTCTTAAAAAACTAAAGAATGCCATGATATGCCACAATATTTTCTTCTATTTTCTAATTACACTATCATAATATTCTCTTACTCAGAAAATGGTACCTACAACAGGTAGATTGCACATGAATTTGATACTATTATTTTTATTGCAACATCATATATATACTCAAAGCAATGCTTTTTATCCTAGTGAATAATCATGGCAAATACATTAATTGCTTTTATCATTAATATATTTACAATTTTCTCATTTTACCTGTTTTTTTTAAAGTTTTCTTTCTTTTTTAGTTGTAATATTTTTATTAAATAAATGGCTTTATTATATCTTAAAGTGTTTTGGTTTTTTTGTTTGTGTTGTGGAGTTTTTTGGCATCAGAAAACATAAAAGAAGGAACATATGAATATACAAACTGAACTAATAAATAAGCTATGCCAGTTTTTTTGTTGTTTTGCTTTTAATCTCACCTTGAACATTATTAGTAGCCCACTGAAACTAACATCCTTCTATGATTTGCAAACCTGCAGAGAGGTAGATGAAAAAGTCACAGCCCCCTTTTTGGCATTTCTAGTGTCTGAAGTTGATGACAGCTTCGTCTAGCGTGGGGTGGGTATAGTCCTTGAGCAGCAATTTTGTTGGTATTCTCTTAATCAGCTTTTCCTTATTCAAAGGGGACTATACTCTTATTATAGCAGCATAACTTTGCAACTTATTGGGTACATCTATATCCCAAAGCAAGTGCACACTTTTATTGCAGATATAAATAGTAACCTTTCTAATTATATGGTATTTTTTATTAAACATGGCTCAACTTACCAAAGATAGCTTAAAATTAACTTGAGAATGCTAAATTTTATAATGTATAATTTATTCTTATTTTCATTTATATTTCTCATTTTCTTGTTTTACTTGGAAATTCACACTCCAAACATTATTTGACCCAAAATTTCTTTAAGTACCATGAAGAAAAATATTGTGTTTGTGTCTCATATGACTGAGACTTCTATGCAAATCCTGTTACAGGATTTAACAGCGTAGGGCCCAACCTGCCTTTTCCAAGAGCTAATAATATGGTGGAGGCAGCCATTTAAACAATACAAGATAGAATATAATAAGTCTGATGTAGCATTTTATTTTATCTTTTATAAAGATTGATTTATTTGAGAGAGGGTGTGGGGGAAGGGGCAGAGGGAGAGGGAGAGTCTTCCAACCAGACTCCGCGCTGAGCGCAGGACCCTGGGATCACAAACTGAGCTGAAACCAGGAGTCAGACGCTTAACCAACTGCACCACCCAGGTGCCCCATGTCTGTTGCAGCATTTTAAAAAATGATAAGCAGTGAGAACACCCGAGAAAAAAATGGTTAAGGAATCAAGAGAGCTTTACTAAAGGTGATGTGTTCCATATGCCATGAAGAATGAAAGAAGAGCTGTCTGTAGGTGGAGGAAAAAGGGTTGGAAGAAAGAAATCATGGGTGCAATTGTTTCCTAGCTGACATAATAGATTAGCATAAACTTGGTGGCTTAAAATAGAAATTTATTCCCTCTTTGTTCAAGTAGTGAGAAGTCTGAAATCAAGGTTTGCTTCCTTCTGGAGGCTTTAAGGGAGAAACTGTCCCATGCCTACTAATGAAAAATAACAATTTCTTATTATTTATTGTTTTAATTTCTGAAAGAGAAAGAGGCAGAGACTGTAAAGGTCTTCCAAGGCAACATAAACTCACATGTGTTGTTTCAGAAATGATCTATCATAGAAAAGCTTAAATCATACTCTGTCAACTTACTGAGTGACATCGACCTATCTAACAGTGTAATGATAAATATTAACAATAGCTATCATGGGGCACCTGGGAGGCTCAGTGGGTGAAGCTTCTTACTTAGGCTCAGGTCATGATCTCAGGGTCCTGGGATCGAGCCCCATATGGGGCTCACTGCTCAGCAGGGAGTCTGCTTCTCCCTCTCCCTCTGCCCCTCTCTCCTGCTCATACTCGCCTATGTATTCGTGCGCGCTCTCTCTCTCTCTCTCTCTCTCAAATAAATAAATAAATCTCTAAAAACAAGACAAAAAAATAGCTATCATATATTGAATACAGATAAGGGTTTTTCATATATTATCTCATTTAATCTTTACCCTAATGGTAGTACTAGCATGTTCTTGGTAGAGATAAGAGAACTGAAGCATAAAGAGGTTAATTAATGATAATATCTATAAACACCTACATGTGATAAGCAGAGTAATAAAATAAATTGAACATGAGAACATATATTACTATAAAAATTGAAAAAAGAAACAAAGAATACATAGGCATAAGTATTATAACAATAGTGTGGTATATGACTAAAGATATGGAACTCTGTGTATTATAAGCAACCTACTTTTTAGCACTTTCTGCTTCTGCCTTCTGCAATAAAACCTATTCCACAATATGAAAATACTATATGGCCACTTACTATAATAATAAAAATGAAAGCTACAGTACACATAGCTTTAAGACCCTACTGTTTGGGACTGAGAGCTTTATCTGGTAAACTAGAGTTTAATATGAAATGCCATTATAAAGAAACTGATATTTGTTAAAAGGGAAATAAACCAAGAACTCCATTAAAATGATTTCATTTCTATGCTGGGACTAAAGTTTTTGAATTACCTTGTCAGGCTGTTATTTCCCAAGTATCATCTCCATATGGTCTTCCTGGAAATGGGGGCTGGAGGAATAGTTAAAAATCAGATTACTGTGTCCAGCTCCACAACTTATGAATCGGTCTCAGGGAACAGGATGCAGCAGTCTGCATTTTAAACAAAGATTCGGGATAATTCTTTAATACTAAACACCTGAGAACCATTGAACTAAGTTAAATATAGGTACTCACATTATTCCACCCCCACCATTTAAAAAAATACCCTATTTCCTTAATTTACTCTTTTATAAAAAGATGATGCGAGTAAGATGGAAGAGAAGGCTACAAAATGAAAGAGTGATCTGAGTTTGCAGTGGTTCCATAAATTCCCTACTTAAGGAGTTGTATTAAGTAAATATTTAAGGTAAATATTTTGCCTGCTACCTTTTGTTACTCAAATCAGTATGTTGAAAAAGTCATTGTTTTTAAATGCTTCTTAATATACCCAAATAGGTGCATGTATATGGTATGTATAGTGTGTTTCTCAAAGCAAAATAAAATTAAAAGGTAGATTTTGTCTGTCTCTTGCTATTCAGTAAGAAGTGCTCCACCAATAAGGCCAAATTTCCTGGGCACACGTCCTTCTGGGAGTGGCTGCTCGCTTTACTTCCCATTTAGCAGCTGTACAACTGGGAACCGTCCAAGAGAATGAAAGCCACCTGCCTCTCTAATGATTTCAGCCAAACGGGCGGAATTGAAGCTTTACCAAATGTGTTGTCTGTCACTCTGATTCTGTTTTTAAGAGGAAATTAAACTGGTCAGATATTCATATAGAAAATATGTGCTGTTAGTTAACTCCTGTTATGCTTGAGGTTCCTTTCAGGCTACCACATTCCATGGATTTTGAGATGCCCTTCTAAAATGTAGTTTGGAGGTCAAAGTCTCTTTAGAATTTCCAATTACTCTCTTTACCTACTTCAGTCTCTATAATTCCTTAAAATAGTCTGCAAGGTAGGATATTATAGAAGGAACAAAATCACAGGCTTTCCAATCACATAGATGTGAGGTTAGGAGCTTGCCTCTCTCATAATTTGCTGTGTGGGCATGCCCATTTGCCCCTCTGAGCCTTAATTCTGTAATCTGGAAAATGGGGTTATTTTATGGATTAGATGTGTCCGGAAATGTCATGGAACATTTGTTTTCTTTTTTTTTTAATTTGATTTTATTATGTTATGTTAGTCACCATACATTACATCATTAGTTTTTGATGTAGTGTTCCTCATGATTCATTGTTTGCATATAATACCCAGTGCTCCATTCAATACGTGCACTCTTTTTAATACCCATCACCGGGCTAACCCATCCCCCCACCCCCCTCCCCTCTAGAACCCTCAGTTTGTTTCTCAGAGTCCATAGTGTCTCATGGTTTGTCTCCCCCTCCGATTTCCCCCGCTTCATTTTTCCCTTCCTACTATCTTCTTTTTTTTTTCTTTTTTTTAACATACACTGTATTATTTGTTTCAGAGGTACAGGTCTGTGATTCATGTGATACATGTTTTCATGTAAATATTTAGTATTATCTTTTTTTAATTTTATTTCTCTATCTTTGTGTTTTATATAATTGTCTACCCCAATGATATCTACATCATAACAAACATCCAGAGAAGGTCCATTTCAAGTTTCCTCTCATTTCACCCCAACCTGACCATGTATAGCATCTTTTATTTTCTGTCATCATCTTCAACATTATGCTCTAATACCATTTGACAGAGGGTGATGCAACATCAGTATGAATTTGTATGTCAGAATATTTCCATAATAACGGGATTAATGCTTTGTAAGGATTAGTTCATATAATAGTATAAGTAGGGAAAAACCCCACAAAATTTTGCATAACAATTTCAGGAAAATGCTCTATGTAGGCATTTTTTACTGGGCCTCAGGTTTTAATCAACAAAAGCATTGAGCTAATAAGCAACTTCAGTGAGCATAACACTATTGAAAAACTCTAGAAATAAGTTAATTGAAGTGGGTATGAAAGAGGAAAATGACAAGTAGAAATAGAAAAATAAAAGTTGATCAGTAAGATTTAACAGTAATCTGTTCATTCTCTTATATTCAGTTGTTTAAACATTTTATTATAATGAACAAATGAAGTATATAAACCTTCAATAATTTTAAGTGTAAAAAATTAATATCTAGTGTTAAAGCATGTTATCTTCCTTTATACACGAATGCTATTAATTTAGATGCCTCTAATTTGGAGCTCATCAAAATCCATTCCAATGGATTCTAAATATCATGAAATATTAGATCCATGTGCTGATTTGTATTCGTTCATTTAATGGGCGCTTTGCTTTATACTCTTCAATTCGGGCAGTTTTCACTGCTGAGGTAGCACCACAGAAAATGCCAACATCGGCCAACTAGTCACAGAAGTCAAGAAGCCATTTACCTAATTACAGCATCAGTTTTAACTGCACAGCAGCCTGTGTGCTTTTATGGTGCAAATACCTGAAAGCAAAAATCAGGACAGAGGGCTAGCAGGTTCTGAGTTTTGACATTTGACACCTCTCACTTCCCTGCTATAACCACTCTATCTTTGTGTCAAGACAGTCTTTCCCAGAAAGAGACATGAAGGCTAAGAAGGCATTTATCACTAGTACGTACCTTTCTGCCCAATGTCATGGTTATCTTTGCATCTCAAACTGTTCTTGGCACAAATTGGGCATAGGATGGGCATTTAGCACACATTTTTTATTGTCTTTGCCATGTCCTTCTAAGATGAAAGTATGACTCTGGCATCAATCCGCTCCCAAACTGCTGTGTCAAAAATGACAGTCGGCTCAATGATACCGAACCACGGAATTATTTAAATAGAACTATGTTTCAGGCATGGATTTTAAAATGATCATCTTAGTGTTTTTCCGCAAAACATAGCTAATGTGTTTCTTTACATTTATCTGACCTCCCCTCATTGAATTACACCATCTTTATTGTGGAAGCCTGCAAGCTTTACTTGGACACTCACAGTGATTTGCACTTATTTTTCATGGATGTGTCAGCCTATGATTATATAATTATATGACTTTTTATAAAAGTGTAGAAGGCTTGGAAAATAATGTGCCCTCATATTATGAATGCTCAAGTACTCTTTGAATAAAACACTTTACTCACTTTTAGAGCTATGCCACTGGAAGGCAATCATTGAGTCTTTTATGTAAATTACTATTTTTCATTATTTACCGATTCCCAGTTGCCCCATATATAGTCTAAGTATATTCTCTGTGGCAGTCAGAATGGTACAATCTAGGAGTTAAATGACTAAAAAAGCAAATTTCCTGGGATTAGATGTGATATAATACTATGTTGACATAAATGACTGGCTTATTTTTTCTCTATTACTTATTAGGAAAAAAGAAAACCATCACAATATATGGTAGTTAAGTAAATGATGGTCTATGCTTTTAACCAGTTTATGAAGCAAGATTTCTTCAACTGTACTATTTAGCCTCTATAATGCTATTCAAATAAATCACTTTTAAATAAATTATCATGTCATATTAATTATATATTTAATGAGTAGCTACTATTTCAATTCAATGATATTCTTCAATAAGAAATGGACCTTTCATGCCATGAGTTTTCAAAGTAATTGCAGAGTCAAGATACAAATACAAAATACAGAACAACAAATACCGTAAGTAAAAAACTAAAGCAATTGCTAAGGTTATACTTGATTGAAATACATAAAATTGCCCATTTTAAACTGTTGTTTAAATGTAGTTATGTTAAATGTAGTTATAACTACAAACTTACAATTTTGCCTAATATCCCACTTTTCCTCAATATTATGTCTCAGTCCTTGTGGGTCCCTCTGCCTGGAAGTTCTCTCACCACTGTACAGTTTCAGCTAGAGCACAATATGCTCAAAGTATCTTTACTGAAATTCACAACATGGGTGAGATACCACATTACTGATTGCACACCTTTACATTTAAATTATTTCAATGTGTGGCAATATCCTAGAGTATGTGATTTCATATACCCCTACCCCACCCTGGCCCTTCCTCAAAAGTAATTCCTCCAGGGTAGTGTCATAACATATTTGTGTCCTTGAGGGTAGATGTCACAACATATTTGTATCTATAGACCTTATTAACATGATTGGCATCTGGCCAGGGCTAAGTAAGTGCTGAATGAATGAATATATGAATATGTTAATAATTCAGTAACAGCATATTTTGAACTGGGTGAGACCTTGCCGATTTTCTACTTCTGCCCCTCATTTTACACATGAGAAAATTGAGGCTCAGAAAAATAGCTCACCATTACTCCTTAAGAGTTGAATTAGAGCTGGAATAGTACAAGCAAAGTTTAAAAATCATCTAAAAATGTTAAAAATCATCTAAACTAATATGGGTATAACATATTTCTTTGTTATGTCTATTTGTGTCAGTTATCTACCTTATTCTACACCAACTTGACTTCGTCTTCAGGTGCCCATATCTCCAATACTTGGGAGATAATTAGCACATTTACCCAAAGAAATAGTAACTCTGGAATAACTCTTGGCAATGACAGTCAGTGAAGATTTTGTAGAATAACTGGGACTTAAACTGAATCTTAAAGTATGGGTAAAATTAAGACAGATGAAGGAAATGGGAGAATGTGAGTGGAGTGGTATGAGCAAAACATTGGGGCAGGAAATCCTAAAATGTGCAGAGAAGAGTGAGCAAATAGAATATTAAACTAGTCAATGGTTGTCCTCATGTCCTTAGAAAGTGTGTGGTTTTGGTTTTACATATATATGTGTGTGTATATATATATCCATGTAGTGCAAGTATATATACATATATATAGTGTGCACATATATATGTGTGTGTATATGCATGTGCATGTGTGTGTGTATATGTGTGTGTAATTCTAGAGACTGTCCTATCTAGATTGAAAAGTAAGTATCAATTTATAAAGGTATCCTACATTAACAGTTAGAATAGGGTTGAAAATAAATTATAATCTCAGACTTTAAAAGTTGGTTTTAAATATATAAATATATTCCTACTTTACTAAAACAACTGGCCTTCTGCACTTGATAATATAAAATGGTTTTTTCTTCTTCTTTTTCTTTTTTTATCCCCATCGAATTATTTCTGTTATCTTCAGAAGATACTGAGGAGATTTTTACATAGTTTCATTATCTTTTATAGGTTTCTTAAAGATAAAGGTGAACACTGTGTGTGTATGTGTGTTTGTGTGTGTGAAGTCATAAGGAGGGGCCTTAGAAGGAGTTGGTGGAAAGAACTATCCCCTTGACAACGTAGTTTAGGATTGGTACCTGAGCCTTCCATGTACCCGTCCTTCCACAGCATGACATCCACAGCTAATAGATTTTCTTTCCGTGTTTAGCCTGGGCTATAACATTCTCCTAAAAAAAAAAAAAAAATCACCACAGGTAGCTTCTCTCAATTATTGTGAATTGGAACAAAAGATGTATTTATCAACTGGTTTAAGAGTATTGATTTTTAAAATTATATATGTGTCAGCTAAACTCATACTCATGGCTAATATCTAAATGTTTCTCTACTGAGTCATTTTCAATTCACTTAACCATTTATGAGTGCTCACTATGTGTCTGGCAGCATTTTAGCTGTCAAGGATGCAATGAGAAAAACAAAGAGAGAGAGAGAGAAGGGCGTGGACTTTGGACTTTGCCCATACGGAGTTTTGAATTAGTGGGAGATACATAATCAACAACCGAATAATAAATGAATACATATATTGCAAATTATTGAAAGTACTTTTAGAGAAGTAAATGGTTGATGTGGTAAACCAATTTGGGAGGATGTCCTATTTTGGAGAAGGTAGCCAAAGATGTTCTCTCTGAGGGGGGTGACATAGAAACTGAGACCTGAGGTAAAATTATGGAGCTACCCATACAAGTGACAGGGAGAAAGTGCTAGACGGGGAGGTAGTCCTGTTGTAAGAACTTCGTAGGCTAAAGGAACCTGTGGTAGACCAGCGAGGGGAACTCATGACTGAGGGATACAGGACGAGATTGCATGTGAAGAAGATGGATGGTCCAGAGAAGCCGGATCCGGCAGTACTAGATAGACCATGCTAAGGATTCAGATGTTATTCTGTGTGTGATAAGAAAGCACAGAAGTGTTTTAAGCAAGGAAGTGTGTTAAGTGTTAAGTTAAAACATCTCTGTGATTATTAATGATCAATTATCCTATTGAAGATGGATTGGAGAGGAGGAAGACAGAAGTAGGAATGTCAGTAAGTAGGCCATTAAGTTGTCCAGACAAGAAAAAATGGTGGATTGGACTAAGATGACAATGGATGTGAACTGAAGTGAGCAGGTTCTAGAAATACTTGGGAGATGATAGAGCTGTGAGAACTTGATCAAGTACTTTGTGTTGTAAAGGAAAGGGACCGAAGCAGGAGAGCTTACAGATTTCTAACTTCAGCAACAGAATGAATGGATGAGCCATCAAGAAAGATGGGAACCATTGGGTAAGAAGGAGAGTTCAGTTTTCTATGCTTTATTTGTGATGCTTGTTAGTCAGTGTTGACACTCTGTAGTGTTTGGAAATCAGGACTGAGATTTAGATGACAGATATAGATTTGAACAATGTGAATGTATAGGTAATTGAGGTTATAAAATTTCTCTTTTTCTTGATGATAAGAGGGAAAATCAAACCCTATTTGCATGGGTGTATAATGTAACTACATGTGAATATATAAAATGTAAATATATGTGCATGCATGTATGCACGAACAACACACACACATTCTCACCTCCTTAGGGAGTGAAAAGAATAATTGATACCGTTTGGTTAAGAAGGAGAGAAGGAAGGGAGGAGGGAAAAAAGAAGGGAGGGAAGAAGGGAGGAAGGGAAACTTTGCTTGCCTAAGAAAAGCTCCATTCAAATCGACTTCAGAAATTCAAATAATTTACCAATTCCATTTATTTCCCCCTAAAGCTGTATATGAATATAAAAAGGAACTTCTAAAAATAGAAATAAGATTAACTCAGCTTCCCAAGTTCACATAGGGTGCGGATATTTGAATTTCTATGTTCTATCATCAGAGTCTTACTCATTTCATCATTTACTGACAAGGAACTTCACATTTTAATTCAATCCTAGCTCTAACCTCTAGAAATGCTGTTGCTACAAGGAAAGTGATCTGGATTACTGGACGGGTCATCTAGAATGAGTAGAATACGTAGGACCAATTTGTAGGTGTGTGTAGGCAATGGAACACAGACTAAGTTAACCCTAAAAAAATCTCTGCATTTGGGAGTTGCCAGAGTGGCCACTTCTAGTGAAGTTGCATCTGATAGAAATATTGTTAGACTACAGAATGTTTCTGCCTAGTGAAAAGACAGGGCCAAATTAATAATGAAAATAGCCAACATGTACTGTATCTCTCACATGCTAGCCAGGGTGGTAAGCAGTTGATGTATCACCTCATTTAATTCTCACACTATCCGGAGATGGGTGCAATTTTTATGTCTATTTTATAACTAAAGAAATTGAGATGAGCTCAAATTTGCATAGCTGGAAAGTGGTAAAGCTAGAATTTGAACTCCTTTGCACATGAATAGATATTATTTGTTGATAGGGAGGACTGCATTGAGGCAAAAGTTTCCAATCCTGGAGGAAAGAAGGGCTGGTTATTGCGTGCAGTGGATGGCTTGCTGGCCCCCACTGGCGAAAAGGGAAAGAGAAGGAAATAGCAGCAAGTTGTTCATTCATAAACCATAATTTTCCCAAGTGCAAGGCTTGCAATTTCTGCACCTGGTACATTGCTGACTCATCTCACCTGAATCATTTTAGTCAGCTTCATTGTGTTTGCAAGATCTGCTAATTACCTCACTGGAATAATTTAAACTATCAATAAAGAATGCAATAAATCATTAAAGATAATGGTTAATAAGGAGAAATAATTTTGACTATTCAGCTTGCATTGATCCTTGATATAAAAAGATTACTTTTATGTTCTATTTTTAAACTTACAGGCAACCATTAGCCATTTCTTTTGGCAGGGTTGAGCTGAGCTGGTTTTTCATTAAAAACTTGGCATTTATCTTATCATTGAATCCTTACTGTGATATCTCATTCCAGGAACAGAAAAATATTGTGATTTACCAAGAAACTACAAGACAAATGTTACCTGTCTAATAAAAATCATTGTGGCATAACTTCGAAGTACATGCAGTTTTAGTGGTATTACTGAAATCTTCATCATTTTGAACCTACGTAGGTACGCAGAGTCCTTACTCTTGTTAATTTAGAAGATTGATCTCTTCCTCTTAGAACTAGAGGAGGTGTGTGATTTTATTTGTTACTGAAATTTAATGGGGATACAGTATCAAAGTTAGGTGATTTGAAATACATAACAATGGAAATATTTTCTGTTTCAGGCATTCCCATCAAAGCTTAAGGAACATTTTAGTGTTAATGTCCATTTGAATGCTCTCAGAACAGTGCCTATTTTTCATTTATTTTTATGTTTTTGTTATGGCTAGACAAAACTGTATAGCAAGAAATACTCTGTAGTTATGTTGGTCCACTGCATACCAGGACTATATTGCATAATGTTATATGTGTGACATCAAGAAGTTTTAATGCATCAGGAAGTTATTTTTTAAGATTTTATTTACTTGAGAGAGAGAGGACACATGGCGGGATGGGGGGCGGCAGAAGGAGAAGCAGACTCCCCACTGAGCAGGGAGCTCGACATGGGGTTCGATCCCAGGGTCTTGGGATCATGACCTGAGCCAGAAGGTAGATGCTTAACCAACTAAGCCACCTAGGCACCCTGCATCAAGAAGTTTTAAACATTGTCATCTTAACAGTCTAATAAAAACAGTGCATTTTGTGTCAAAACATATCTGTGGAAGAGAAAGTCAAAACCATACCATACAATTTTGACTTTTTTAGATTAGAACCAAATGAATAATTAATACTAATCTAAAGTTATATCAGCTAAGTAATTTTTACCTATGAAAAACTCCATTTTGCCTAATCTGAAAATTTTAGAAACATGTATAACTGAACAACAGAGCAAATTTTAGAAGCATAACCTAACATAAAGCAAATCAGCCATTTAATCCCCAAATATGAATTTAAAAGTATCTTCAACTCGTCTTTAATATGAGAGAATGGTAAGTCACAAATACAATCTCTCTCTGTTTTACTTCTTCATTTACTGATTCTGTGAATAGGCCAGCAGCTACATTTTATTACCACCCTATAAATACACATGACTTGTTTTATCAGCCTTTTCCACATATTTTTAAGCCATCACTATGGCCTCAACCAGTACCCAACTGTTCGAAAGCATAGAATGGAAATGAAGACTAGCAAACTGGTATTTTCTCCCTCCCCCAAACCTGATGGGAAATTGTTTATGCAATCAACCAATCAATAAAATCTACTCTGCTGGTGTCGGAGGAGAGTCCAACAAAGTATAGAGAAGGACATTACTGTTTTGTTCTGTCTATGCATCTTTTGGTTGCAAGTAATAAAAAAATGCAAAATTGCTCATGTGAAAAGCTGTTTTATTGCAAAACTGTCCCCATTATTTCATGCAATTAAGGATAGAAAGTGATGTTGAAAATAGCAAGGTTGAAAAGCAAGGTTGCAGTCTTCTCTATGAAACACAGTGTTCTCTCTGAACCCTGTTTCTCTCTGCATGTCGGTGTCTCTTGGTTCTCTTTGTTTAAACCTCTGACCTGTGATGTGAAATGGCCCCATCCAATTTACAACTTCATGGCCTCTCAACTCCAGTGCCCGCTCCTGGTTGCCAACAGTTGAGAAAGAGAGAGAGAGAGAGAACATCTGAATTAGCACGTCAGATCCTATGAGTGAGAGCCTGCCCTGGTCCACTCTCCTTTGACCATGGGATTGGATCAAGTGGGTCTAGTAGTGGAACAGACAATGATAGGCATGTTCCTATATAAACCTACTCGCTATGCCTGGAAACATGGCATAGACACCAAATGATAGCTAGAAATCCAAGCCAGGTTTGGTTAGTGGTTTTGAATAAATTCTGTAGGGAAGGGAGGACTTGAACCAATTCTTGAAGAATGAGTAGAAATTGACAGGTGGGGAGGAAGACACATCAGTTCAAGCTAAGAGAGTGGTAAGAGCAAAGTCTAAAGATTGGAACCTGCAAGAGAGCTTTGCTCCATCAAGAAGAGTGAGGAGAGCCAGAGGTCCGCATGAAGATATGGGGGAAGCTTGGGAAGGAAGCTTTGTGAAAAATCTGGCAGGAAAGACTATGAAGTTTTTACTATTTGTGAGGACATCTTTGAAGCTTTGTTATCATTGCTTTTGTATGCATGTGCATATACTAGCAGGGGGTGGCTATTAATCAGAGGTGTGCTGCTATATGTTTAATAAACAACTTGCCAAAACAAAAATATGTATGTGTGTACATATTTATTTATTCTAAATTTTGCTGGTGTGAGGATATGTAACACACAATTTATAAATAATAATAAAATATATAATATCTTTTATTGTAATCTTATATCTCAGAGTGCTTTCATTGATTTTTGTCAAACTCTTATGTCTATAGCCAGTCTGTGGTTGCAATTCAACCATAATTTGCCAAATGGAGTTGTGTCCTAATCTGTTAATTCTGTGCCCACTAAACTTATTTTCATTAGCTCTAATATGTGATCTACTGTCAAACTATTTCTCATTCTTATATAAATTACGGTCTTCAAACTGAAAACTTTTTCAGCTTTAGTACCAGTTGTAAATGTATATAATTTATCAACAAACTCACAAAATACTGGAAAATTTAGCACTTGGCTCTTGTGACCCAGAATGAGCTGGCTTCAGCAAACAACTTCTTAATATATGAGAGGTGATGATAATCTCAATGTCAATGGAAAGGAAAGTTGCATGTAGGAAAATCTGCAAAATAACCAGCGGGATTTAATGGGACATGGAAGCAAGATGGAGATAAAGAAGATTTCAACAATTTACACGTGGGTGAAGGGGTTATGATGATAGCATAACTGAGAAGGAATATAAAATCAATTCATGGAGTTGTGTTTTGCAATCAGCAAGCATGTGGTACTTACATAAAAATCCATTCATTCAACAAGTGTCTATGGGAGAGCATATACTAATGTGGAAAAGCACAACATTCTACATGCTCTACAGGATAATTTTCTAATTAATTGTTGAAGTCACCTATAGTTCAAAAATAGATACAAATAATTACTGATTTCTATTAAGCATCTCTTTTCAGCTTTTAGTGATGACCTTACTTGCACATTTCTCCTGAAATGGCACCATCATTGGACTCTTGAGCCTTCCCAAAGCAGAGTTTGTCTTGCTTTGATCCTGTGTTCCAGGCATCTAGCTCAGTATTTGGATGATACTGTTCAACAAATGTGGGTTGAGTTAAGGAATACAGAAGAATCTATACTTGGCTCCATAAAAGACAAAAGCTGTGATAAAAGTAATGAAAAGGGGCAGGCTAGTTGACTTCAATTCTTAGTCAGAATTGAAGGTTCTTTCTCGGCAGAACTTAAGTCATATCTTAATGTGATTTTTTTCAAGAATGATCAGACTAGATAAGGTACCCTAAATTTCCCATGTGTAGCTCTAATCACAATCATGATGAATTAAGTTAGTGCACAATTATGTAAAAGCTGTCAGCCTCACTAAAATGTAATTTCTAGGAAGGCAAGGGCTATATATCCCTAGTTAGGGCTGTGCTTTCATCCCCTAACACAACAACTCTATAAATATTGAAAGAAACCAATCTATCGGCTGACTGAATGAATGAATAGCTCATTTAACAGGTACAATCTTAAAAGATATTTATTGTTCATGGTAACTAAGTAAAACTAAGTTTCAAATCTAGGCTATTGGACCCTCAAACCATGCACTGCAGTACAATGCAAAGAAGGTTTAGGGTTTATTTGCTCTCCTTCATGTTCCCCAATGGCATGTATAACGAAACGTTGATGAGGTCCAGCAACTGGATCCTGGGTAAAGGAAGAACAAATCAATATGTAACAGTGTTTTTGGTGTTAAGGGTCAAACTGAATAAATTGTGTACCTTATTACTGTTACATAGATAATGGCTGCACTTGGTATCACTCTTTTGTTTTAAGGCCACTTAGTCTGAGTATTATTATTTTTAATGCATTCACATATAAAATGAAGAAATGGCCTAATAATGAATACTTGATCCCGAAATCATGAAATCAATTTTAATATGCTTGGAAGATTTAATATTTTCTTAGTGCAGTGAGATTGATGAAGTCCTGTTAGTGAATATATTAATGAGATTGAAGGAAAATGGGTTTTATGGTCTTTTGTCAGCAGTGAGACGAACCTGTGATACAAACTAAAAAGTAGGTAAAGAAGGTTTTAAAGCAACTGTGTTAAGTGTAAAAAGTTAATTCTTAACTTTCTGGCTTTTTTTTTTTTACAATTATAACTGTGCATTTTTATGTAGATAACAAATATAGCTAATTTTGTCAGAAAATATATTTGAAATCAGTACATTTATTTTTAAGTATCTTAAATAAATACTCTATGAATGTTTATTTTCTTTCTAGAACAGGGATTATACACTCCAAAAGAACTCCTTTTCCTGATACATCAATGGAAAATATTTTATTTAAAATCACATTTTATTAAAAATCTATTCTAATAAGAAAATGTCTTTTCAAATCAAGTATATACTAAGAAATGTGAAAAGTAGCTGTTGTTTCAGTTACAATTTTCTTTTTAAAACATTCATATTTTAGGGGTAATTTTGAGTATAGATTTAACAGTTTCAAAAGATTTTTTCCATCTAAAGTCTACACATAAAGCTGCATTCCCATGTTAACTAGCTTAAGGACAGATACTAATTGTACCCCCAATTTGTAAAGCATCAGTTTAACACTATCGATCTACTTAAAAAAATGAAAGTAAACTAAGCAAGAGCCAGTCTCAATACCAAAGGAATGATATATTGATTTCATCTGACAATGCTTTGTCTACAGATCAATGTGTATATGCAGCATAGACCAGTTAAGAATGAAACAGGGTGGGAAAGGTCATGAAAGAAATAGTATCCTAGATTACTGAAAACCATGAAATGAACACATCTTAAAAGTTTATTTGACAGGTGTTAATAAAGGAATTCAGTAGACTTACTGGGCAAAAAATTCATAATGTAAATATCTAATGACTAAAATACTGTACCACCATCTACTTTGAAGAAATTAAGACTTCTTAATTAAGAACGAATTGATAGTGTATTTGTGACATGAAGTCATGATGTGAACCCAGTCCTCCTCTCATTTTACCATTTGGGGAATCTTTGCTGTTCAAAACCTGTTCCCAATTCCCTCTATCAAACACTTGTACTCAAATGTCCTCAAGTCTAGAATTCTCTGACACCTCCCTCTAGGCCTTTAGATCCTAATGGTTGACCTGTATAATCCTCTGGGAACCAAAGGTTGTGTTTACCTTTTGGTCTTTTCCAGGTTCTTTTAGAATAGGCATACATTCTTTCAGCCTGACAGCAGAATTTAATATGAAACATAAAATGCCATATTATTCAATACATCTCTTGTGTCTTTCATGATATTTTGGTACCATCAAGTTGACCCCTTCCCAAGCAGAACCATTTATTTAGTTTATAATCTGATTAGCTCTTTATAGACTTTCTGCTTTTGAATCTTGATTCATTTCCTTAAAATATCTTTCTTTCTTACTTTAAACATATGTATTAAGCTCATATTATGACTTTGGATTTCATTCTCCAATTAAAATTTATCTTACAGCTATGCTTGTTCTTAGAGAGCTGAATGTGTGTGATTTGTAACGCAGGTGCTTCTTAGGTTCTCCAATCCATGTTTTATATTACCTTAAGATTTTCTCAAGTTTCAGATTTTTAAAAATCCAATATATCAAGCCGGGCTGGTAAAAGGTTGAGAGATGGAAGAAATCTTTTTTAGCATAATAATAAAGTACTATTTCATCAGATGCTAAATTTCTTCCCTGTGGAATAAAATGTAATATGCTATAGTAAAATATATGCATATGCAAAAAATTCTCTTTGCATAGTTTTAACCACCATATTATAAAACTAGACAAGGCTAATTGCAACATTATATCTATGGGGAAAAAATAGCCTACTACATCATTTCTTTTTTCCCCCTATCTGCAGTTTTTATTTTCTGGGACTTACTATTTTAAGAAAAAAACTAAGTGTCATTCTGTATCAACACTGGTACTTTAAGAATAAAGATATTCTATTTTATCAATTATTGAAGTTAGCATATCTTTGGGGATTTTTGAGGATTCTAATAGAGTCAGATGTGAACTTATGAGATGGTACAAAAAGAAAATAGAATCTAATTTATGTGTAGCAATACTGGATTTTAGAATAAAGTAATATAAAAAATAATCAGAATGTTATCTTCCAAAAAGTATATGCAATTTGGCATTTTCTTATTTTGATGTTAGCTTTGTTATTCAAGCCAATTTTAATGGTTGTTTTGATTTAAAACCTAAGGAATAAGGACAAAAATACTCCCCAAAACTGAAGAGCAACAGCAACAAACAACTATAATAATGTATGTCCAGAGGAAATACCTGTCAACTCTAGGAAGCGATAGCTATGAGTAATGCATAGCGCATGTTCATTCGCATTGTTTATGCAACTAGTATTACCATTAAGAAGTGTGATTTTTCTATACTAGTGATCCTTGGACAATCATATACATAATTTTCTACTTTTACATTCCTTCTAGCTCAGGTCTAAAGGAATATTAACACATATATGCAAGAAAATATGTTCCTGAATACCTTGCATAACCCAAATTTTCTGTCCCTCACAATTCACCAAGGATGATAGATTTTTGCTTTTACCTATTCAAGTGGACCCACCCTGTGGTTATAGCATAAATCCAGCTCACCAATAAGTTGGCCTGTCAGCATTGAAATTCTTTGAATAATTGACAAATTATTGTTTTTTATTTGACTTCTGAAATTTTGTTCATAATATAAGGATTAATTTTTTTATTTGATTCCATTTCAAATAAACTCAAAATGCTACTGCACACTATTTCCTTTCATCTGATAAAACTTGTGCTCTAGAACTGAAATTATAATGTGACTAGGGTCTTATATTTGGATTTAAAAAGAAGTAGTGGTTTCTCAGAGTCCATAGTCTCTGATGGTTCGTCTCCCCCTCCGATTTCCCCCCCTTCATTCTTCCCTTCCTGCTATCTTCGTCTTCTTTTTTTTTTTTAACATATAATGTATTATTTGTTTCAGAGGTACAGGTCTGTGATTCAACAGTCTTACACAATTCACAGTGCTCACCATAGCACATACCCTCTCCAATGTTTATCACCCAGCCACCCCATCCCTCCTACCCCCAACCACTCAAGAAACAAACTGTGAGGGTTCTAGAGGGGAGGGGGGTGGGGGGATGGGTTAGCCTGCTGATGGGTATTAAAGAGGGCACATACTGCATGGAGCCCTGGGTGTTATACACAAACAATGATTCATGGAACACCACATCAAAAAACTAATGATGTAATGTATGGTGATGAACATAAAAATAATAAATAAATAAATTTTAAAAATAAGTAAATAGAAGTAATGGTTATTATTATCTTATAAACAAAAATACATCATAATCACTAATAGTTTAGTTTTTATGAGTTAGAAAAAGAAACACATGGTTTTAAGTACCTCCTAAGAAAGCACCTAATTTTAGTTTATTTCTTTCGTTCTTATACTTTCATTAAAAACATATTTGCATAGAACTGGAGAATGTCTAAGCTTTCTATGTGAAATGGAACTAGAAAAATTCCTTTATTAATTATATCATCTATCACAACCTTGCTGATAGATGAGGGAATTTGACACTGTTTTCACAGTCTAGCATAGAAAATGGCTGAGTTTTTATTTGGTAATTACCTACTCACTCAAAATTCCTCCCGGAAAATCAAAGAAAGTCTCTTTTGAAAATGTCCAAAATGAAATATGGCAGCCTTCTGTGAACACACTGTGTTCTCTGACCAATCTATTCTTGATCTGAGTATTGGACATCAGAAATTCTATCGGTTGGAAGCCAAGAGAGTATGGTATGCAAAACTAGGATAGTAAATAAAATGTACCAATATGGTAATGAACATCTATGCCTTGTAGTGACTCAAATCATTTTTAAGACTTAGGTTATCTTGGGATGCCTGGGTGGCGCAGCTGGTTAAGCATCTGCCTTCAGCTCAGGTCATGATCTCAGGGTCCTGGGATCCAGTCCCACATCTGGTTCCTTGTTCAGCCTGCTTCTCCCTCTCCCACTGCCTGCCACTCCCCCTGCTTTTTGTTCTCTCTCCCTCTTACAAATAAATAAAATCTTAAAAAAAAAAAAAAGACTCGGGTTGTCGGGTTGTCTCAGACATTATGTCTGGGAGATTTGCACTGTCTTACAGTACCCATTTTTCTTTGGTATGCACTCAGCTTCGTATACAAAGTTTTCAGCTTCCGCAGCCTTGATTGGTCTGGAAAATGCAAGCTTGCCCTCACTCATGCTTTCTCTCTCTCCCTCTCTTTCTGTATATATCAGTGCTGACCTCTGAGGTGGCGAAGGAAATGGCAATAGTGACAACATGATGGACAAGCAAGACTAGCAATTGTCCAAATCGCTGCCCACCTAGACTGATTTCTTAGCATTTCAGACCTGACACTGAGTTTTCTCAGAAATTAAATCGATATAAAATATATGTAGGGAGAGAGTGCACATATATGATGTGTGAATGAGCACCCTTACTTTGCTAGAACATTTAAGGCTATTTAGGCTGAAATGTATGTACCTGAAAAGGCATATATACCAAAGGAAAGGGAACACACACACACACACACACACACACACACACACACACACACACATTTGATATTATGTATATTACACTTGACCCTTGAACAACACAGGTTTGAACTGTGTGGGTCCATTTATAGGCAGATTTTTTTCAGTAAATACAGTGCAGTACTGTAAAAGTATTTTCTCTTCCTTATGATATTCTCAATAACATTTTCTTTTCTCTAGCTTACTCTATTGTAAGAATACAATGTATAATACATTTACAAAATCTGTATTGACTGTTTATGTTATTGGTAGGGTTTCCAGTCAACAGTAGGCTATTAGTAGTTAGGTTTCTGAGAAGTCAAAAGTTACAGGTGGATTTTCATCTGCCTTGAGAATCAGTGCCAGTGTATTGACTGTTTATGTTATTGGTAGGGTTTCTAGTCAACAGTAGGCTGTTAGTAGTTAAGTCTCTGAGAAGTCAAAAGTTACAGGTGGATTTCTATCTGCCTTGAGAATCAGGGCCACCAAACCTCATGTTGTTCAAGGGTCAACTATATATATATATATATACACATATATATGTATATAACATATATATGTGTATATATATATACATAACTATATGTGTATATATATATACACACACACAGTTATATAATATAATAGACATTATAAATAAATGATATTATGTATGTGCTTAGCCACTAGCCATAAGAAAATGGGACAACAGACCAGTTTGACCCATAGGCTGTTATTGGCAGACCCCTCTGCTAAACTATAAGTACAAAAACCAAATAAGAGATAACTTTTTTGTGTGTATGTGGTGGTTGAGTTACTAAATAACTATCCTAGGAAACTGAATAACTCATATTGACTTTATAAGAATTGAAATACTTTCTCGAAGTAGTATTACATATATAGATATCAAATAGGTAGTATTCTATATTATTAATGTCACTTAAAATAAAAACATACTTCATTCAGGGAAAGGCAAAAATTATAAGCATAACTGGGGAGGACATTATTATATCTATATTATAATGATATATTAAGTTTTACAATTACCATCAGCTTCGGCAGTTAATTTTCTCAATGTTAATCAAATAGAATATTTACCATTATCAATTAGCCATTAAACCAATAGCAAAAAATGAATGATATCTAGTAAGTCATTAAGAAGCAATTAATGTCTTAAAATTTCCAGACTCTGGACTCATAGCTTTATTGAAATCGCGCTCTGTTTATCTGCTTTGTTCGGGATTTGAACATGATGATCAATGACATATGTTAAAATATGAGGAATATGTCATTTTTAAAAGGGAATAATCTGATGATTTTTCCATGGCATTGAATCTGTATTTTATCGAGCTCTGTAGTTTTGTGGCCTCTTATCATATGAATTAGTAATTTGATATCTATATTCACGCTGAAAAAGATGGACTACATTTTTCTCTTCCTCTGTCTTTTGGCATATGCTGAAATAAATCCTTATGGTGTTCAGGGTAGAACAGAACAAGATCCACAGAAAAAAAATATCTTCTTTAAGCTAGAAGGCGTGTTCCTTGCATTAATGCAATTCCGGAGAAGACATCATCTTGATTATCCCCAGTGGGGACTGCAAGGCAACACTCTAAAGGATGTCAGTCAGTTGTGAAAATTCCATTTCCTTCAACATTGTCTGTTTCTTTTTTCCCTCTCTTATTTTTCTCTCATTTCCAGTCAACAGTAGGTTATTAGTAGCCTCTGTTTCTTCTTCTTCTTTCCTCTTCTTCTTCTCGTCTTTCCTAGAAAAGCATTTTGAACAGAACATTTCACATTCTAACATGTGGTAGGTCTCTTCTAGATTGATACCTTCATACATATAATACCTTGTTCTCTAAATGGCTTTTTTCTTCAGCTTTATTGAAGTATCGGCAAATAAAAGTATAAGGTATTTAAAGTGTAACATGATGATCTGTTATACTCTAAATGGCTTTTAACCAAGTTAAGCACTGGGTCCTTGGGCAGCAGGCAGCAAAATAGTGTTTACAGAATAAATGATGTAACAGAAAAATATGCACATGCAATTAATTTTTTACTTAAACTATAGTTTTAAAATCATAAGGTATTTATTTTGTAGGGATTCAATCTGAGAGACAAAGAACTTACATGTAGCTAAGATGCACGAGTTGTTTCCATTTATGTTAGCCTAATATATGTTTGCTATAACAATGAAAGATAGTTCAATAAAATGACCATTGCTCATACCGTTTCCTTTCTTGTGATGCACTTTACCTGGGTTTTACACATGATACACTTTTACATCATTTGCTCAATAAAAAAGCCTAATTTTTTATATAGATGGCTATGATGTACTTAACTGAATCTGGAACTTTGTGCCTGTAATTACTTTCATATGCCATTTTACATCTTTCTTTGTATTGAATGGCAAAATTCATTGATGACTTGGGAGTCTTTTGATCTAAATAAAAATTAAATTGCAGCAATGCCTATTGACTATTTTTCAAATAAATATAATAATGTTGCATTTACAGTAATAAAGAATTCTTTTTTATAATGAGTTGTGCATATGGTTTTAGTAGTTACAATATACACTGACTATCTCAGGCAGTATATATGGGTCATGGCATGATAAATTGAAGGTGTTTTAAAATTTTCGTTCTATTCAAAGTAATATGAACTATCAAAGAATAAATTCACTGTATTTATAGTGTAGTAACACTTGATAGTTTCTCATGGTCTCTCCTTGGATGAAATGTCTTAAAATTTCCCTAAATCCCATTACTTATGTAAAAGCCCAATTTTATTTGTCTATTGATTCTTACATGGACAGAAGGAAAGTCACGGCCTAAAGTCCAGTCTTTGATATTGATCAGTTTTTGCTAGGTCCCTTTTCTATTTCCACTGTTGCTAATTAACCTGATTCTAGAAACTCCCTCTCCCGAAATATCTGGCTGGGGGGAGGATGGGGGGGCAAAGATGAGAGGGAAGGCTCTCGCACTGAGCACTCAGATCTAGGAAGAGCCCTAAGTCAACCTTCTTTTCTTCCTGGTGTCCCTTTTTTTTCCTTTTCTTGCCCTAAGTCTCTGTGTAATTCTTTCTGACAAAGGGTTTTTACTAAGTCTGGAAAGTCAATGTCTAAGGGAGAAGATACCAGTGAGAAGTGTAGAGTAGTGAGTAGAGTATAGTTCTACATGTCACCTCCTCCTTGTGAACATTTCCTCTTTCATTTTGGGGCTTGGCCTCATGTGACCTTCATTGTCCAACTGTTTTTTGTTTTGTTTTGTTTTGTTTTGTTTAAATGGAGAAGCTGTTTGCTGTTTCTCTTCATTGTATTCTTTAATTTAATTGAAGAAACATGTTTTGAAGTCTGCTGTGCAAAACATGTAATGTGTTCAAAAGAATGACAGGAATATGTATATGTGTGTTTTTATGTATATATGTATATTGCAAAAAATAATATGTAGTAAAAATAAGGTAACAATCGTCATGTTAGAAATACCAACACTTCTTACTTAATGTTGTAAAACAGTACTCAAAAAGCATTTTGGGAAGGTTAAAAATAAGATATAAGAGGAAAATATGCATCTTCATGTCTGAATTTAAACAAGGAAAGAATTCCTTTATACACTGAATTGCACAGCATGAGAAATCAGTATTCCAAAAGACATCTGTAGAGTGAGGCCTTTGAGATCAAACTGAAGAAAAATGATCACCCAGAGTAAAATTTACAAGATAAATGTCTTTGGCTGAGGTTCTCAAAGTGACTTTTTTGCCTCTGGTAGACAACAAACTGCTAGTTTCTAAACTTTAAAAATCAATTTTGGGGAATAAACTTAAAGGTACTGGAAGAATGCTATCTTAAGCTATTATTCTTGGCAATTCAAAGAAAACATAAATTTAGAAGGATCGTTTTGCTGAGGTTTATCAACACTTTGTTTACAGAGTAAGAAAAGCTTTAAAGCATTTTAAACTTGAATTTGCTTTTTTTCCCCTAAGTTTAAACACAAAACATTTTAGAATTGATTTCTAAGTATTAGTTAAAATGTAAGAGTAATATAAAATTTACAATCATGAATTATTGCATGCTCCTATGTCCGGTTCAAAAACGGAGTATAGTCATTATATTATACAAGACCGTTCTGCTATGTAAGAGGTAACCCTGTATAATTAAACAGTATTTAAAGAGATGTCATGATTATAAAAGTCTGAGGATAAACATCTAAAACTGATGAATATTAACATAGTCTATAGTATAATTTCATGTTGGTGTGACTAATGTTATATCTTTTGGTATTAGTCAAATAACTATAGCACTGTGACATGCCCTATCCCACATAGCATGTGCCCCTAAGCGTCAACTGGCCCTAACAGAGTTTATGTGTATAGCATTCTCATTTGCAACATTTTACAACTAAATAAGCTTCATTTTTATTTTCTGACAAGTGAACAAGCTTTCAATAAAAAATCACAAAACCTAGTAAGTCTAAGCCTTCTGGTCCAAGATCAATGGTAATGTAATGTATGTGAACATCCTATATAAAGTGTCTGGAATGATTTGGCAAACTTTACAATGCTATATAAATATTAGTAATAATAAGCACTTTAATTTTGCATTCAGTGCTTAGGAAGACTTTGAGTTCAAACTCTGAATGAAGTTAGTTAAATTGACAGCACGTTTGGTAGATTCAAAATATAGTATACCTTAGTGCATGTTACTTTTTATTATATTTAAAGATAGTAAGAAACCAACTTTATTTTTAAAAGATTTTATTTATTTATTTATTTATTTATTTATTTATTTGAGAGAGAGAGAGATAGAAACTGGGGGGAGGGAGAGGGACAAGCAGACCCCATGCTGTATGTGGGGCCCCATGCAGGGCTCCATCCCACCACACTGAGGTCATGCCCTAAACCAAAACCAAGAGTCAGATGCTTAATGGACTGAGCCAGCCAGGTGTCCCAAAACCAACTTTAAAATGAAATTTGAGTCTAACACGTTTGGATCCCTTAGACACTTTTATGGACTACTAGAGTTTGGTTGGATACAATCAGATGAAAAATACATGTAAAATGAAAAGTCTTATTGTTGCTTATAATAACATGATAAGTTTACAGAACCATTTCTTACACCTTATGTTTAATAATCTTCAAAACAATATTGTCAGATATATAGGATAGGTTGGTTATTATTATGATCCTTTTTTTCAGGATGGGAGATAGAAGAAAAATAAATTCAGTTTGACGTGGATTTTTCCTCCTGGCAAACCTTAGATTTCCAAGACCTCATTATCTAAGAACTTGGATGAATGTGGCAGCATCACTTGCATCTTCTGGTGCATAACATAGTCCATCTCACTCTCGTTGACTCAGAGCAGTGCCGTTCCACCCAACATTATAACTAGTAAGCTATTGTCAGTACCATGAAGCACCATCTCCAAATAATATTGGAGGATCAATGTATGTGCTTTTGGAGTTCCTATTTGAGAGGCAGGACACTTCTACTGAAATTGAATTTTACGTAATAACAGAACAATTTGAGGAAAAAAAAAACACATAACCATCTTCATTTTTCCTCCAAAACATTTCTCTGTCTTTATCAGACACTAATATAAGTAATTTATAATTTAGCATCTTTTTTTAAGGTTTTATTTATTTGAGAGCAAGTGAGTGCGATCCAGGTTGCGGAAAGGGAGAGGGAGAGAGAAGAAATCCCAAGGAGACTGAGAACTGAGCCCTAATTATTCTCACTTCTTTTCTTCTTCTGGTTACTTCTGCATTTATTTCTCATTTATTATTGTCCATACCTTCAAATTTGATTTAAAATTTTCACTTCTACTTTTTCACCATTCCCTTTCAACTTCACATAATGTAAATATTCATATCTCTCCTTCTTACACATATATTTGCATAAATTAGGTTAGGTTCATGTTTTTATATATTTTATTAGAAAGACTAACTTCCTAATTAACTCAGAGGCTGAGGTTTTAAGAGAATACAAACTTTTTATGGTGCTTGGTAGGTTTGAGTATGTAATTATGCACTTGCTCTGATTAGGTGGATATGTATGTATAAAACTCATATTTTAATGGGTGTACATTAACTCATGTCTCCATGTAAATATTCTCAACAACTCTGTTGAATGTCCTCTTACACTTGTTTCTGCCTGTTGTCCTTTGATGGGAAATTACACTTTGCTATGTTTAGTTAGTTGAAACGAGCATTTTGATACCCTGAGAAGTTTTAAAGAGGTTGAAATGTTCATGGGAATTCTTGATTTGCAGCATTGACTTTTCCACAAACAACAATTGCTGCCTCTACAGTGAAGTCTCTGAGTGAATCAGACATAAAATCCTATAGGGGGAAGAAAAGGTGGCAATTACTGCAAAGAGCACATCTGTTGTTCTCGGGCTTTGGGAATTAGGAAAGACTTTTATTTACATTGTGTAATGTATGGAGGAAGAACCCGGGTTTCATAGCTGGTTAGTTAGTAGTATCTCGAGTTAGGAGTTGTCAGCAGAATTGTCACCAGTGTTTGCAGTGTCAGGAGGCATCCTTTCTAATTGCTGTGACTGAATCAGGAGGGGCCACATGTCTGCAGGGATGTGCTTTTCAGTTCCAAAACCTGAGCTGGTTTGGAACCATTCTCCTTCTTTAAATGGCATAATGCCCTTTTTTGGCAAATAAAAATCAGTACGTGATTGATGCGCCACACCAGTTTGGTGACATCTCCTGCTGTATCGCTGACATATTTTGCTCTTTCCTTAGATACAGCCTTTCCAAGGACTCAGATAATGCAGTGTCTTAGGGGAATGACTGACATGAAAGCAGAAAGCCTCTGGCATCATCAGCCACTTTGTGCTAATAGTGGAAAGATACATTTTAAAAAATGCAATTCTTTTTTTTTTAATTTCAGGAAAAATATTTTGGAAGTAAGGCTATGTCAGGATTGCTAACAGCCAGGTGAACAAATAGAACATTCAATAGTTGTCGTACATCTCTAAGTTGATTGGATAGAAGTTAAAATGAACAAACAAAAAACTTATTTGGAGTAATAAGAACATGTTCACTGCCCTCAAAAGATCCCCTCCCCTCAGTAATTACATATACTTTTTTATACTCTCACCCTTAAATAGCCGTACAAAAATGATCATATATGCTAGCTAAAAGTGACTTTTGACCAAAACTCATAAAATGAAATAAAAGAAGACTCTTGCAATAGTAAATAATCCTGTAAAACAAGGTTAGGGATTTTAGAAGTTCGTCCACAAAGTCTCTCAGTAAGGAAAATGCACCATTTAAATACAGACGTAAGCTTAACTTGTAACTGTGAAAGCTAGAATTTCCATGGTAGTTTCTTAGAAAGAAAGATGTATAAAGTTGTGTTTTTGTTTAATCCATTGTCAGAGAATAAAAAAGTAACAGTTGCTTTCCAACAATTTTAAAGTGTGCTTTTGCAAATTTTAAGATAGCAAGACTTAGCTTTTCTTTGAAATATAAACCATATTTTAGAAACTATATCTAATACACTGCATAGGTGAAATAATTACCGAGGATGACAGGTAGTAATTGGGTCTGTAACTCCAATTACCCTGAGGCATTGACTCATTTAGACTTATGCCTTTATTCACCATGTTTGTGAGATAAGCTTTTCTGTAGAAATGAATCAAGTAACTTCCCTTGAATTCAAGGATTCCATAACTCTCCTCTCTAGAAAACCAGCAAAAAATCATTGAATTATTTGCTAATTGTGAGCAAAATTTGTATTGGCTTTTTTTTTTCTCTCTCTCTAGCTGATGTTAATAGCATCATACTTCAGGTCATTAAATACTTTTCAGCACCATCTAACTGTCAAAGAACCACTTACTAAGACAAAATTGTGGACATCAAAGCCACACACACACACGTGCATACAAACACAAAGAAAATGATGACACAGGCAGTTAATATTCTCTTCACCTCATCTGGTAATATTTCACAGTGGATATTACATGATTGGAAACCAATAATGATTCTAAACAGTATTAAAACTGCTATATCACCAAACTCTAGCCACGCCTGATTTAACTACTGGGCACTTATTAATTTTTCATCACACCCCAGTGCTGCTACTACAAAAAAAGCACAACACAAAATAAGCATATGTCCAAATTTGTGCATTATGCTGTCACATCCTTTGAAGTTTGGTATAAGCATAACTTCTGATTTTCTTTTAAAATCACTTTATGGATGTAAAAATGTGTATTTTTTTACACTGTTCAAATGCTAAGTGTGGTTTCTAGTAAAACAAAACTATTTCCATGTACTATAATCTCTACAATACATTAGCAGAATGTTTTAAATTAAAGATGCTTGTCAGTTCTCTGCACTGATACACAAAATTGTTGCCCAATAAATCTGACTAAATTTAGTGAAATACAGCTATGGAGAAAAAACTAAAACAATCCTTTGGACGCTCACGATAGGCTTTTATATGGGAAAAGCTATTCCTCTCATGGCCCTAAATAGTTGTTAAAACCAATGTACCTCATCTTTGACATCTGTTTGAGCAGGATGAATCCATTTTAAATCCCCAAATCACTTTCACTGTGACAGAATGCAGTAAATGAAACAAAATGGTTTGGGGAAATGAGAAAGCGTAAACAAGCCAATCAGATGTCATTTAATTTCCTGGAGAGCCAGAAGTTTTCTCAAAGAAAAGTGAGATCACACTTTGATAAAGGAAAACCTCCTTATAACCCATTAGTATTTGAAGGAAGTTTCTCTCACATATATTGAGATTCAAATTGATACTATGCCCAGAAATGTTTCATAACAACAGCCAAGACTAATAAGTTACTTAGCTAAGTATTGCTACACAGTCCATGAATACCTGTCTGTTCTTGTATATACAGGAAGAAAGCACCATTAATATTTTTGATGAAACTTGCTGCACTGAGGGGCATGGTATTCTGATTGCCGTGTGTTGGAGTATTCAACACTTGTGCTTTTTTTTTCTGCCCATTAATAATGATGAGGTTCTTCTTTAGTATTGTTGGATTGTTAACATCTGTTAAGGTCTGAGAACATAAAAACAAACTGTTAAACATTAAAGTTTTTATACAAATAAGCTAAAACTTAACATAACTGTTAGTCCTTCTTGCCATGAATAACTTTGTCATTTCTATCAAGATGAAGGAGTCCGTTTCTCTACTTCTTGAAATTAAGCTGGCCTTGTGACTTTCTTTGGCTGATAGAATGCCATAGAATTGATAATCTAAGCATACGCTTCAGAGGGCTCTTACTGATTCCACATTTTCCTGCTTGGAACGTGGATGACACCATGTGAAGTAGCTTGGCGTAGACCCCCTGAGGTTGAGAGACCAGGGTGGGGAGAGTGGTCCAACCATATAGCCTATAGCCATCCCAGTGACCACTGCCAGAAGCAACTACCTAGACATGTGGATGAGGCCATTTTCAAACATACAGTTCCAGTAGAGCCCCTAGATGACTGTAGATGGATGAGTGGCCCCAAGCAAGATCAAAAGAACCACTCAGCGAAGTCCAGCCCTAATCAGTGACCTACACAAGTGTGAGCCAAAGACATAGTTGTTGTAAGCCATTAAGTTGGCTTTTTTTAAGCCACTAAGTTTTGAGGTGGTGAAACATCAATAGAGTCACCTCCAGCCTCTCACTGAGTTCTGGGCTTGAGACCAACAGTCAGTGTTTTCCTCATAAAGTCACTTATAAGAGCCAGGGCAAAAATAAGTGTATACAAATCTTTGTGAAAAGAAATTATCTGAGGAAATTTGGATAAATTCCATCTATAATCCTTTTCATTTAATATGATGATATTGTCTTATTTGAAGTTTATTTGAAGAGTAATTATAAAATTATTTTTAGATATTTATAGGTATCTATGAATTGTTTATAAATATCTTAGCTCTCTACAGTAAGTTTTGTGGTTTTACATATATCCAGTTAAATATGTCAATTGATTTAATGTGAGGTATAATATAATCATAAAAAGTGTAATTCACTTGATCTTTGGAATTAACATTTATCAAATATTCTGTTCTATAACTCAATATTAATTAAATTTTACAAAAGAAAGCTTGAGCTTAAAGTTCATAGCATAAAATAATCACATTTAGTGATAGAAACAAAGGGTTATTAAGATTATAAAAACAAAATAGTGGTAAGAAGAAAGAATAGGTATGTATTTTTAATTTTCATCTGAGTTAAAAAACACATATGGAGGTAAATGAATTTTTAAGTTACTGGATATGCAGTTACATTGGCAAATATATTTCCAGGGAAGTTAAGGGAAAGCATACGTCCCATAAAGTCTATCAGACTTTAAAGTATATTAGAAAAGGCATTTTTTCTATTTACTAAAAAATGTGTTAATTTTAATCACAGAAAGGACAGTTTTAGTTGTTTCATTCAAAGAAAGGAAAAGAAATCTGCATCTTTCATTAAAATCTCCCATCAGCCATGTTTCCATTAGAGTTCACTGAAAAATGACTCATAAAACCAACAATTTTATGCATCAGGTGACAGGTTTTGACAGAAACAGCACTGCAGTTTTTGCGATATGCTACATTTTGAATGCTTAAACTGTGTGATTAGGTGTGGTTTATATGACTTTCACGTGCTTAGCTAGCAAAATCTGAGTTTATTTATACAAAATTATTCAAGTGAAAAAAATGGTGTCTCTCAAATGAGAAAAGTCAGACCTCGAAAAAACCATAGGGGATTGGCTAGCATTTTATTATCAAGTGAGCCATTCTAGTTATGTTAAAAGTAAGTCACAAACCTTCTTGGTAAATACAATGGACTTCTTATTTTTAACTGACACAAAAATAAAAATAAGGAATTCCACCATTTAATAAAGTAATTTTCTGTTTTAGCGTCTATTAGTTCAATTCTAATAAAAGAAAAATCTACAAGTCTCCTGTAAACAGAAAAAAAATTGTCCTAAATTTGTAATATGTGTGGCAGAAGCTTTTGTTTTTCCATATGAGAAATATCTGCTTGCTAATCTTCAGATGCTCTAGACACTTTGGGAATATTTTAGAACAATTGCATTGTAGAGTCATCTGTTTTTTTATTTAGAATTGAGAATCCAATTGTTAAAGTGTTCAAATCAACATCTTCCACTTTGTTGTTGAATGAGGCACTTCACTCCTTATTGTTAACATGGAATATTAATTATGCAATTTAAACTAGCATAAGCCCTTTCCCAGTAAGGGAAGTGATGCTTTAGAGACAAAGAGCCCTGGGTTACCAACTCTAAGCTTTATGACCTTTGGAAAGTCAATTTCTAAAACTCAAAAGCATGCGTCTTTGAAATGGAGATAGTCTTTTGAAAGGTGGTGTGAGTTTTGGAGGTTATGTACTCAATATGGTGCCTGTTGGATAATAATATTCCAAGGATGATGATGATGATGATGGTGATGATGATGATGATTAGAACTGGTATATGTAATATTTTTTATTTTAATTTTTTTAATCCAAGCAGTTAATATGAAAAAAATAAATATAATTTGTGCTACTTATGCAGGTGATTTTCGGTTTTTCAGTATCCAAGATGGCAGCATAAGTAGAACAAGTCTAAAGCCTTTATCTTTTAGAAAGACTAGAGATTTCCTTGCCATATTCATAAGCCAAAGCAAGGTAAAGGTAAAGGTAGTGAGAGAAAAAAATGCCTTACTTACATGTTGTATGTTTAGAATAATTTTTTGAGATAATAGATGGCATTCAATATGAGTAATTAGTTAATTTTTGACCCTTTGAAATTAAAATTCAAAGTATAGTCAAACTTAATAATTGTTGAATGCATATTTGAAATTCTACAAAGTTAAAAACATATCCCAAACCCCATAGTTTTCTTTTATATTTTATTACATTCATCAGTTTCAGTAGTTATATTCTTTTTAGTGTCATATATATAATTTTTCAGAAATCCAAATGCATTTAAGAACAGTCTAATTCTCAAAGGAAATCATAACAGGTGTTATATAAATGGATTTCTATCTGTTCTTACTTCCCACTTAAATCAAAATTTGCTTCAATAACTTGAAATTCATTATAAGTCAGTTTCAGTAAGCAACATTTACATTTTCAAATTCTCTCCATTTAATTCCTTTGAATTTTGTAGCTTTAAAAATCATCTCTGTCTATAAAAACCCAAATTTTCAATTGATATTCTAAAAGGATGCCACAAACTTAAATCAAAAACTCTTTCCTCCCATTCTTACTTTTTCCCTAATTCTTATGATCTCATAGTGCTTTACTCTGAACTTTCATATTTTTTACTATCTAGGTCACACAATCTTGGCTTAATGTCCTCATGATGGGAGGCTATATTTATTTCAGTGAAAGCCTACAAGGTTCATGTGTGTGTTGGCTCAGCACTACATTCCCTGCTAGCACAGTGCTTGCCCAAAGTTGGTTTTGATTTAATATGTATTAAATGAATAAATAAGAAGATGATTGCAAGATCTCACTCTTTGAAATTTGAGTATTCCACCATTATCAGGCAAGATGTGCTAAGTCTGTTCAATTTCCTCCCTATTCCTTCCCCCTTCTTTCCTGCCTTTGTACCTTTCTATCTTTTTTCCTTTCATTTTTCTTCCTGCCTTCCATCCCCCCCAGAAAAACAATAAACACCTTGCTAAATTACATTTTAAGTGGGAGATAATTTAAAAAATTAGTTCACAGGCAAAATAATGTAAAAATCATCCCTGAAAATCCATCAAATCATCCATAAAGTATACTCACTAATCGCAGTCAGAATAATGAGATGCTTACATTGCATGTTGAATTGGAGAATGTGAGAGGAGAACAGATTTCTAAATCCCATTTCATAGAAATAGTGTTTGGAACTGACTAAGTTATAGAGATACAGTCTCTCCTTCCTGAGTATGTTAAATTCAGGTAAATTCAATGGGTTTGTTTCAATGTTTTATAATGAATACAAAGAGCATGGCTTTGAGTAAAACAGACACAGATTCCAATCTCCCAGTTACTCTTTACTATCATGGGAACAGTGAGCAAATAATCACCAAGTACATATTTGTACGGCTAGATATCCTCATTAGTAAGATGGCAATTTAACAATGTCCATTTCTTAGATTATTTTTAAGATTAAAACAGATAATGCCTGCAAAGTGTTTAGAACAGAAACCAGTATACAACAACTACACATTAAGTGTTTGCTATTATTGTAACAAGACCCAGCTTATAGGTGGCAAAATTAGTTTTAAAAGGATTAGTGTGATAAATATGATGTTTTGTGTCCTAAACCCAAAATGTGTTTTTCTATAGAAATGTGATTTAATTATAGAAATCTATGGAAACGTTCATTCAATTTGCAGAAGTATGTTTGAATATCAAGAACACACATATAATTCAAGGTGAATCAAATTGCAGTAAACTTTACAGTTTCCATTTCTTCAGCTTGCTCTGTAAAGCTGGTGTTTCTTAGAGTTCTCTTAAGGACTTCTACCATACCTGTCAATGATACCTTTTAATCTCAGATCATCCGTTCCTTCCTGGGTGCCCACATTTCTCTACCCTAGCTACCACAGCTCTGCATATCCAAACCTACTCAATATTACCACTTGGATGTCTTATAGACACCTTTACAGTATTTTCTCACGTATCCAAAACTAAGTGTACCACCTTATCTATTAAACAACTCCAAAAAATTGCAAAAATACTTGTAAAAGAAAATGAAAATAATATAACTGCTCCATAAATGATCTTCTATGTCATCTTCTTAATTCAGTAAACATTTATTGAGGAACTTCCTAATCACTGTATTAGACTTGGAAGGGCAGAGTTTAGTAAACAATGGTTTCTCCTGAACACTCAATTATATGATAGATTCTTTAAGTTACAGTTTTAAAGGCTGTTTTTTTTTTACTTTAATCTAAATTTCTAATCATATCCACTAACTGGAATTTATAATTTCACATTCACTGACTATACTTGCATGTTTCCATTACTGGTTTATTTATGGCATAGGATGATGTAAGGGCTAAAAGAACTGGAAATAATCTGATCCCTCAATTTGCAGATACTAATTGAGCTTCAGTAATTTGATATTTTTGCCATTGTCAAATAGCTATAATAATAAAGTATATAAAATTTAGTTAATATTCCTGATTATTTTTGAAAATTATAAAATGTCTCCTCTTTTTTAACCATGGCTTCCATTAGACTCCTAGATCATTCAGGACAGAAACTATATTTATTAACTGTTATTTTCCAGGTGCATGGCATGGAGTTGTAATTGAACAATCATTTGATTAATTAATATTAATTAACTACCCAAATCAAAGGCAAATAACAAGTTGACCTTTTTATAATGTAAGCTTCTAGGAAGAAAAGCGAGGATGAATCACTAGGAGATTGCAAGATTTCTGATGTGTTTCAAGTGTCTCCAAATGCATGCCCTTTCTGTTGTTCCTTCTGTTAAACCAGCACATTCGTTCTCATTTCTTAGTCTTGTCAATGATTAGACCTGGATTAACCAGATACCATCATTGGAATTTAAACAATAGAACTTGTGTGTAGCTTTATTTGAGATTGGCATCTCCCTCCAAATCTTCTTACCCTGAGCGTTTCTTTGACACCATTCCCTCGAATAATTTGTCCATTTATAGCACAATACCTGTTATTGCATTCCTTTTTTACCATTTATTCTGGTCATTGTTTTTTATTTTGATTGTTACTCTGTTGTTATCAGATAAACATGGTTGTGTTTGGGGGAAAACAAAGATGAGTGTTCAATTTAATTTCTCTGTTTTTGCATTTTCTGGTATCCTGCTTTGCTAAATGTAGCAGTCTCTAGCCGGCCTCATCAATTTCTATACATTTCCCACTATCATTACATTGGTCATGCACTTATGCTGAAAACCAGACTCCTTTGCAATCAGAACTCTCCTGATTGCATACCAGGTTTTATATTCAGGAAACTTTTCATTTAGTCATTACTTATACTAATATATCTTGAGGCAGAAAGATGGAAATATTTATATTAATCTTCTACACAGCAAAAATTTATTTTGGTACCGGCATCATCCAGACAGACATTTATTCTTAATCCATGGTATATCTAGCTCACCTATAATATTTCACACGTTGTTGAAAGGTTGTCCTTTTAATATGTCTTTGACATTCTTCTAAGTTCATAAGAAGCCATCGTGTACCCTTAAAAATTTCTAGAATTATTGTTTTTCATTATAGCTAATTTTATCTAATTGTCTATTCTTTATTTCCCTCCCTTTCTGATTACTTGGTTATTATTTGTTTATGACCATTCATTTGCCATGGAAGTTGACATGCTGCTCATTAAGTTTGTTGGGACACCATCTGAATCATCATGGTTTGGACAAGTTAGCTTTGCCTTGTAGTGCACTCATTCCTACACCCAGGCTGTACCTGTAATTTAGTCCGCTGTTCCCCAGGTGTGTGGCTTAATACCAGGAGATGGCAAGGGAAATTGCTTGAGTAGTTTACTGTTCCTGATTAGTCGTTTTTTGTTTGTTTTTGTTTTTATTTTTAATTCAATAGCTTGTAACTTCAAAAGGTAAAATTATCATGGGATAATAAATAGAAGAATGAAACTATAATGCTGACTCCAAAGCAACCAGTTTAACTGAATTTAAAACAAATAGAATTGCTGTTATAATTATCAAAGCTTGAATATTGTTTGATTAATGACAAGAATCTTTTTTCACACCTTTGAGAAGATAACACAGATTCATTAAATAAACTTAAAAAAATGTTTGAGCAGTTCCAATCATTAATGAAAAATCCTTTTTTAAGTTACACTAACTAGGGGAAAATGTATAGAAATATTCAAAAAGTGTGTGACACTTAAAAAAAAAAACACCTCATAGAAGCTGATATTGGCTATCAACTAGAAAAAAACAACAATGTTAAAAACTATGAAATAGTTCTTATCTGTACAGTGAATTTTTTCATAGTTTGATGCAGCAAGCAAATGAAACGAATCATTGAAAATCTAACACTAAGAGCAAACAGGAGTTGCTGTCTTTAGACTTGAAGCATAATTGTTTATATTTTGTTGGCAGTACAAGAAACCTCAAGGGTTGGCTCTGCTTCAAAGGAAAGAATCTTAGCTTGGTGGAGAGGAGGTAGGGGACAGTCTTGGAAGTGATGGGCAAACATTCATGTGAAAATATGATGATGTTTTAATAAAAGCTGAAAGATACAACGTGCTGAGATTTGTATGCAAGACTTTCATTCTGTTCCAATTAAATATCGAGTACAGAAGCGAGACATTCAGTGGCAAAACTAAAATGAAAAGAAAACAAACAGACTTCTTTTCATCCCGATGTGCCTAGGCGGCAGTCCAAGTAGAGATCTTAGGCACCATATGCTGCCCTCCCTATGGGGATGAGGTTTTAAACTTCACTGAAATGACTGGGCTTGTCTGATTCTGCCAGATCCTTTTGCCTCATTTCGACATAGCCTGGCTCTTCCTGGAAGTATGTGCTCTCAGAAGACTCAACGTGAATTGTCAAAAGAAAGGCTCAGTGAGGCCAGTGTCTTTTCCTGTCATTCAGGTCCCGTTGTCTAACACAACTCAGGGTCACAATCTAAATATGGCAATAGGAGGCACCTCCAGGGAGTCTGCATTTAAGCAACGATTTTCCTGGCTCATGTTACACATCTTCCCTCTGTCTCAAGAGTGCTGAAGGATTATTTGTTGCTTTTCAGATAACCCTTAGTTCTTGCCCCCACATGGAGTAGAGATTATACTCTTCATCCAGCCCTTTTAAAGTCCAGCTCACCCAGCTTTGCCATGTGTGAGCAATCTGCAGGCACTATTAGCCCCGCTTGAGTAGCTCTTGATAACACTCTCTAGGAAGTCAATTAAAGATGTCAGGGGGTGTACTGGCCTGCTTTTCTTTTACTAATAGGCATTTGGAGAGTGGAAGATGGACTGTCAGGAACAGGTGATTTTGGGTTCTCTAGGAACTAAGGCCCCTGATTTGTTTTGTTTTTTCCTCTCACTAGTTCAATTTTGTGTGTGTGTGTGATCTTGAAATAAATGATCTATTTTAATCTTTAATCAGCAATAGTTATATAATTTTGAGGATCAGGTACCCAATTTGGTAAATAATGAAATCATGTGTTCAGTAGTTAAAAATGTGGAGAGAAATGTCATAAATTTGAGCATAATGAAAGTCTGTATTAAGAAACTAATTTTTACGTTAAAATATCTACATTTAAACTAAAACTAAATGATTGTTCACTAAGAATTAGGCATAAAAATTGCTTGGTGTTATCGTAGTGTCATTTTTTGCCTCAACTTGCTACACATTGTGGTCCCTTCTTTTGCTAAAAGTCTTGACCCACTTGTTCTATGTGTTTTTACTAAGAAAGACTACCCAAAACGTAAATGATTTTTTTTCTTAATGTAAAGCAAAATTAAAGTGTCACAACTTTTCATCTAAACAAATTGGTGTAAATATTTAAGCTGATTATTTAGGTCCAATGAATATTAGTTGCTTATGCAACATATTATTCAATATTACATATTAAATATTACATTATTAAATTAGTGTGATAATAGAGAAATTTCCATTCTATTGTGTGTTACCTACAATTTTGTTACATACCTATGAATTTAATCAAGAGAATTATCACTGTGGCGAGATATGTACTTTCTAAGGGCGAATAATATTTTTAAACATCTCTGTTTGATTATGCAAAGCCATGATAATGAATGAACACTCCTCTTTGCCAGGTATGTGCTAAATGCCAAAAATTCTTTCACTTAATCCTCACTGCCACCCTGGATGATGGTCACCATTATTCCCATTTCACAGATGAAGAAGCAGAAGCTTAGAAAGGGGAAATAACTTGTCCTAAGTTCCATAGCTAATAAGTAATGATCCCAGGATTCAAATTGAATGATTTCCTTCACCAAAACCTGTGAGCTACCAGGGCCTACCCTGCAGAGGGCAAGGAATAGCTGGAGGTGCAAAATTCTGGCTGTACTTGTCGTTGCAAAAATTATAAACTCATAGTGATTATATCATTCTGAAAAATGAACTATCTCTGAGATGCCTACATATATTTTCTAATATTCAGTGAAAAATAAATGAGAAAAGAGAAAAGATGGAAGCTGAGTAAATGTTTACTTTTGCTGAAAGAAGAGATTGACTTACATATTAACCAAAAAAAAAAAGAAGAAGAAGGAAAGAAAAGAAAAAAGAAAGACAGGAAGGAAGTCCCTAATCCTGAGGGCTTGAGCACACCCTTAGAAAAGCTGCAATAGTTCATAAAGAAAGACAGCAGTGTCATACTGATCAGCAATTCACTTACCATTAGCTTTTGTTCTTTGGGTTTTTCTGAAAAAAGCAATTGTAGAAAATCAAGTTCGTATTAGAGATTTATTCAAAGAATCAAGTTTCATCATGAATATTGAATTAAAAATAGATTTAGCCTAATGTTTGAAATCACCATCTCACAGCATGATATAATAACTGATTATAATGAAGATCTTAGTTACCAAGTTATTTTTAGTATATTTAATAATTAGGTTCAGGAATTATGAATTATGTCTGTTATGCCTAAGTTTCCACTACAGTAATCTTGAAGTATAGGCTCCAGAATAAAAACAGAAGATTTATTTTCAAATCCTGGCTTCTCCGTTTATTAACTGGATGAAGTTGGCATTTTGGAACTGCTGTCTTTTCATTCATAAACTGACCTATTTCCCTGGGTCATTGTGAGGTTTCCACTCATCTTCTAGGCAGGACATCTTGACAGTTAATAGGTTTTAATTTATCTCACCCTACCAGAAAATTGAAATATTTTAAAATAAACTTTCAGAACATGATCTTGAAAAGTTCATAAATGTACGGAGATCATTCCACAATAACCTCTTTCAAAGCATACTGTATCATTTACCAAAATAAGGAACAAGAAACTCTCTATACACTTATGAGTAAAATCATTAAATCAACTTAGGAAACTTTTTACTAAAGATGTATATGTAATAATCAACTATATCTAGTTTAACTGATGACAAGAATTGAAATTCTTCACTCATCTATTCGTTCAATAAATATTTACTTTGCTATTGAAGGCAGCTAGATAACAAAAAAACAAGCAAACTATAATAATTTTACATAGTGATATGTGATATGCAGGGGGAAAAATACCAGAGAGATGTGATATGTGTGATATTGTTGCTTCTTTAGATTGGGTCATCATAAAAGGGGAACCCAAAGATTTGACATGTAAACTGAGATTTGATGGACAAAAAGAGGAGACCTAAAAGGAAATTCTAGGGGAAGAAAATTTCACAGTGAGTAGTGTAGGAATAGGACCTAAAGAAGTTATTTGCCTTGCTAGAAGAAGAGAAGGACCAAGCTCATTGGGGGAGAATGAAGTAAGAGGCAAATGTAGTGGAAGATGAGAGCCAGACCCCAAGATGCTTTGTAGGCCAGAGTAAGGATTTGGGGTTTTATTTGTTTGTTTGCTTGATATTTGTAAATGTGATGAATCCTTTGGATAATTTTAGGCAGAGGGATGACAAGATTTGTCTTACAATTTTCATGATATTACTCTGCTGTGTGGAGAACTGACTGTAAGAGGGGCAAGACTAAAGTAATATTGTTAAGAGTCACCTTCACTATTCCTGGTGAGATGATAGTGACTCAGACCAAATGACAGCAGTGGAGGTAAAGAAAATTAATTCTGCAGAAGTTTCAGTCATTAAGGTCTTACTGATGGACAGCATAGTGTGTGAGAAATGGGGGAAAATTAATAACTTCTTGAGAAATTTGTATATGGCAATACCCATATACAAAGACACTTAAGATTAGGGAGAGGAAGATTTGTGTAACAAAAATTAAGAATTCCATTTTGGTCACATTAAATTCAAGATATTCTTAGACACTCAAGTGGTGATGTCAAATAAGCAAGTCTGGAGCTCCAGGGGGCTCAAGGCTGGAGGCATTCACTTTAGGGTCATCAGCATGGAGGCAGGACTAGCAGAGGTAGCTTGGAAGAATGTGTGTCTGAGGACACTCCATTTTTGAGTGATATTGACTATGCTTTAAGAACAGAAAGTTTCTGGCAAAGTACATGCAAGAGTAAATGGCTAGTGGGAGGAAAATTAGGAGAGTATCTTAGAATACACGATAGGAAATATACATTAAAATTAGATATATTTTATACAGTGCTTTAATAGTAATGGTTTTATCATGTCATATTAGGAAGAGAATACAAAAAAATCACTTATATGAATTTTCCACATCTTAACTCTCAGCAATAATATCAAGTATTTACTCTGGCTAAGCTACTACGGGAGAGAAACATGAAATGATTGCATCTTCATGGGAGATAATAGCTAATTTCCAATGTAATTTCTGCCTGACTTTCCATTCTTAAAAAGTACTGACATATCTAGTGAAGGCAATTAATTGCAGCATTTGATTGATCCATCCACTATTGTATGGAAATCCTATTCTACCTAAACATAAACATTGAAAAAGAAAGAAACTATGTTAACATATTTTAGTATTATTTCAAGTGATTTTCTATCTCTATTATGGCCACTTTTTCTAAATGAAAAAGAACAACCGGAATTCTGCAGTAACAAAGTCATTTTTAGAGAATGCTTTTTTAAATTATTGGGCTGCTTAGTATTTGAAGACTATTTAAAATATACAGTGCACCTTTGTATTATGCAGATATATTCAATTCTGAAAACAAATGATAATAAAGCATTCTCTTTTTATTTACCTCATATTACAGTAATGAAGTTGTTACCTCTGAGTGTGCGTTTTAATGAGTTTTAACTAACATTTTAATGAGCTGACATTATCATAAACCTAAGGATTAGACAAAATTCAATTTACTGGTATAAAGTTTCCTCAAGAGTTAATTATATTAAAATGGAATATAATTCATTTTATGATATACCACCAACTATCATCCTATAAGAAAAATTATATTAAAGATTGAATAATATCATTATACTTAATCTGTACATACATGTATTTTGTTTCCTCATTTTTAAAATAAAAAGCTAGGGGCGCCTGGGTGGCTCAATTGGTTAAGCCTCTGACTCTAAGTTTTGGCTCAGGTCGTGATCTCATGGGTTATGGGATTGAGCCCCGAGTTGGGTTCCCAGCTCAGCGGAGAATCTGCTTGAGGTTCTCTCCCTCTGCCTTCCCCAACATGTGCCCCCTCTCTCTCTCTAATAAATAAATAAATCTTTAAAATAAAATAAAAAGCTAATGATATTTTTATATATTCAAATTATATGAAATATAAAAGGCATAGACAGATCAAAGATAATAAACCAAAATCTTTATAAAGCTGAACAATTTTTTTTAACATTTACAATAAAGAAAACTACATGAAGGGGCGCCTGGGTGGTGCAGTTAGTTAAATGTCCATCTCTTGGTTTTGGCTTAGGTCAGCTCAGGTTGTGATTAAGCCCCAAGTCAGGCTCCATGCTCAGTGGGGAGTCTGCTTGAGTTTCTCTATCCCTCTACCTCTGCCTCTCCTGCTTGTGCTCTCTCTGTCTCTAAAATAAATAAATCTTAAAAAAAAAAAGAAGAAAGAAAACTCCATGAAGAACCTTCAAATGGAGATAAGTTTTTATTTTTAAAGGAAGAATCTTTATAATTTTCTCTTTTTTTAAGATTTTATTTATTTGAGAGAGAGAGAATGAGAGAGAGAGAGAGACAGCACAAGAGGGGGGAGGGTCAGAGGGAGAAGCAGACTCCATGCTAAGCAGGGAGCCTGATGTGGGACTCGATCCCAGGACTCCAGGATCATGACCTGAGCCGAAAGCAGTCGCTTAACCAACTGAGCCACCCAGGTGCCCTATAATTTTCTTGATTCACATATTTAAAGTGGGTTTATAGATCCACAACTTACAATTTGGGAAAGTTGAAGAACTTTTTTCTAAGTAAATGATATTTTGGCTTTTAAGCACTCTGTGAAGACAGTTAATATGTGATGGTGTCAAGCCTCTCTCAACTAGAGCAGAGTCACCACTACTTACTCCTTCCTCCATAACTTCCATGCTTTTTATCCAGTCCTCTATACAGGCACTAAGAGGCCTAGGTCTGGATCAAAATGTTGTCATCTTCGTCAGCTTCATATCTCAGAGAATGAAGCTGATAGTAGGGCTTCAATTAACCTTCCATGAAAAGAAGAGACCCTCTCAACATTCAAGTCTTCTGAATTTTTATTCTATCTTAGAAAAGAGATAATTAATCAAATTATATGTTTTGATCTCTAAGGTCAGCCTTATCATCATCCTACAGATATTCTGTTGACATTTATGTTCCAAACTGCCATTCTTCTATAAACTTGGACTTTATGTCTCTAAGTGACTCTTGGGAAAAACCAGGTTTCCATACCCTCTTTACAGCTCTGTTGAATCCAGTTGGGACAGAGCATATACATTGAAAACACACATAGTCGATTTTATTTTTATTCATAAGTTGTTAAATATAAATATTAATAAATAATTACTACATTAACAATGTTGTAAAATCAAAAAGTATAAGGTGGATATAGTGAAGTCTTCCCCTTCCATCTTTTACTTCCCAGTTTTGTTTTTCTCTGCAAAGGTGTTTGTTATTATTAGTTTCTCAGGTGTTCTTCCTGAGAAACTAATGTGCATGCAAGCACATTCCAGAATGTTTCTGTTCTTTTTGTAATTAATTAAAGCATATGCCTCATATTCCAAACCCAACTCTGAAGTTGGCTCCTCTAAAATGCCTTCCTTGTTGAATGCAATGTTGCTCTCCTTTGGGCTTTAATGTATTTTCAGTGTACCTCTCAATGTAGTTACTGCATGCTTTTTTTTTTTTTCTTTCTTTCAGATTGTAGATTTTGAGTTATATATAAATCTCTTGAGCTCCCTGAAGTCAAGATCTCGGCTTAAAGTTTCTTGTACTCCTCAGTGTGCTGCATAGCGCCTTGCAACAATAAAATATGCGTACATACTTATCAAATTAGAAAGAAGTGTTGGGAGCCTGGCTGGCTCAGTTGTTGGAGCATATGACTCTTGATCGCAGGATTGTGAGTTGGAGCTCCACATTGGGTGTAGAGATTACTTAAAAATTATAAAAAAAAACAAGTTACTGATTTGGAAAACTCTTCTGTTAAACAAAAGATGTAGTTATAACTAGAACTGATTGGAAAGTGAAGAATCTCTAATTTATCTGGTATCATTTGAACAAAGCAAAATTAAATGTTATGTTAAAATCACCTTTTAAAGATGAACTGGGTAAAACTTACTGGGCAAATGTGAACTTTTCAGTTGGGAGGAATCAATGACATTTTATTGTCCTGTTAATGCTTTATAACATAACATAAATACCTAAATATATTTGATTTTGGATTATACTATTATATTTAAATCCCAATTGCAAGGTCCTTTTTATTTACCAGTGTTTCTAATTCCCAGTAGCAATAATAATTCTCACTTATGAGGTCCTTCCATTATGTCTCAGTGTGTTTACAAAGACCACTTTTTTAATTCTTCATAACATCCAAAGACATAAGCTTTATTATCTCCATTTTACAGATGAAGAAGCTCAGAGATTATATAAGACCATCCAGTTAGTAAAGTAGCAGAACTGAGATTCAAACCCAGGCCACTTACTAAATCCGTTATTTTAACCACAATGCCATATTGCCTCCTTGCTAACTAGTGGTCGTTTCAGAAGCATAAATTAAATGCCAGTTCCAGGTCCTACGAAAGCAACTGGGCAAATGGTGGAGAGGAAGTAGGATATTCAGGATAGTTATAAATTTGACTGCTCATTGACAGCATCAAGAAATGGTTCTAATTTTACCATTTATAGACAGTTTTGGGGAAGAGTGGAGTAAAGCAGTTGATATTTGGTGCATGAAAATGACCAAAATTTGAGATTATAATAATTTGTTAATTTTAATCACCTGGTATCACAGATAGCCTTGATTAAGACAAAATAATGAAGGTTTGATAGACTCTTTGATAACTCTTACTTACCAAGTTTTGGTACCCTCTCAGGTAGAGAAGCTAAAACAATCACATGCAACAAGGTAGTTATTTCTGGGTAGGGAGTTGGCACCTCTCCAAGCAGGAAGTGGCTCTGTTTATTCTTTGTCTTAATTTGGGAATGAAAATGTACTGAGTCCCTGTCCTCACAATAACAGTGGAACCCAGAGAATAAAAATATAGCCAGAGACTCAGAAAATCATTTGATTTATTCCCTTCTTGCTGAGCATGGCCAAGGTTGGCCTGTGGCTGGCCAAGGCTGACTCTAGGTTATGTCAGAGGAAGAGAGGGATTTTTTAAAAACCTCCATGCTTAAGATGACATCTTTTTTTTATAAAGATTTTATTTATTTATTTATTTGACAGAGAAAGACAGCAAGAGAGGGAATACAAACAGAGGGAGTGGGAGAGGGAGAAACAGGCTTCTCACGGAGCAGGGAGCCAGATGCGGAGCCCGATGCAGAGCTCGATCCCAGGACCCTGAGATCATGACCTGAGCCGAAGGCAGACGCTTAACGACTGAGCCACCCAGGCACCCCATTAAGATGACATCTTTCCAGTTTCATATAAGATACGAAGTTTTGATTAAAGTATACGTGAATGTTTAAATATTTAAACACTTTTCAGTAAAACACACAATAAATTTTTATCATGAGAACTCAGTATTACTTACACCTGAAAAGATATTCATTATTGTTTCTTTGGTATCAGTTTCTTTTCATAGAGTACAGAGTATATGGCAATGGGTGGAGTGGGGGTGGGTTGTGGACCTAGCATCAGGGATAAGACAAATTGTGCTTTTCATAGGTCAACAAAAATTGTTAAGTACATTGTCTTCCAGTTGTTGTCAGTGGTGTTATATGAGTTTTCTGAAATAATTTAAATGTGGTCTTTAGCACATTTGCATTCATAAAAAGTGCTTGGATATGCTCCTTGCTTCCTCTTGTCCTGCTCAGCTGTCAAAACATGGTGATGCTTTTGAAGACTTATGGTAGATCGGTAATGAGATTACTGAATGTTAACTGCAGCATTCAGATTTCATTTGGTGACAAAAGAAAAGAAGGTTACTGGGCCTTTGGGATAGAAGAGAGAGATGATAGAGCTTTTTTTAATCAGCCAATTTGAAAATAAATATGCTATATTCTGGATTAGGAAACATTTCAAGCTTTGTGTCATGTAGTAATCAAATAGAACATTTCTAGAAGAATATAGGATGTCATATTATATCAATTTCAGCAAAATTCATGACAGCTTAGAATAATGACCATATTTTGTGGTGTGGACATATGCAAATCTTAGAATATTGGATGAGGAAGACTGAAGAGTCCACAGGCTTGTGGGACATGATTTTTAAAAAATGTTCTCATTGTTGCATTAAAAATTTAAATAAGTCTCACACTGTTAGTCTTTGGTCTATGTTCCTGTTATGTGAAAAAAAAAAAAAGGAAAATAAACAGTGTGCTTTCAAAAGAGGTCATTTTTAAGTTTATGAATTATGGTGGGGCTCACAGGTATCCTCTAAATCAAACCTCTAGCAGTTATGGTTATGAAATGTGTTGTCAAAATAGGCGACATGATGAAAATTGTGAAATCAGCAAAATTAAGTTGAAAGTCCATAGATGCATTATAATATATATTCTTCTTATTCAGAAATTTCACTGAGTTTCAGGTAGAGGGGGAAAAAAGATAAAGCAACAGTAGTTTCGAAGTAACTAGCATTCTTGACAAGGAAGGTTGACCTTGACCTTCTTCTCCTTCCAACCCTCATTTCATCAGCAGGGGTGAGATTACTTTGAGACCCTGCCAATAGGTAATAAATAACACATAAATTCCAGGACACCCTTGCACTGTAGGGTGCCCTAATGTGTAATAATCCTTAGACTATTGAGTTTATAACTCATGACATCTGGCAGTTACTTGGCATTGTAATTCATGTTGATCATGCACATCAGAATACACCATGGGAGAGAAATATTGGAGCAATAACCCGTTGATACTAGGACAGGGTAGAATGACAGGAAGATGCTGTTGAGATTGAGTACCTCTGTGAACTATGCAGTGTTAGAATGCTGTAAAAGCTAATACCTTCAGATAAGGACTAACAAGGCGGGAGGAAGGCATTAATCTATTGGGATCCAGAATAAATCAGCACATTAATAATTATTTGATAGCTCTCCTTATTCCTTTATTCAAATTGACAGATGTAGCTATAAAGCAGTGATGAATCCTGAAGTTAGAATTTAAATATATACTTATGTTTATTTTAAATTTAAGTGTACACTTAAATATACTGTGTTTAATTTTTTTTGCATATCTATATATATGATATTCAGTCTTCTCAAACTTCTATTTTCTTTGGTCTAATAGTGAGGGTTAAATGAAAAGGATGAGAAAGAGAGGGATGTGGAAGAAAAATGGGAAGTAAGGGCAAAAAAAGCATTGTGCAAAGCAGTGTAACAAGCCTTCCTGATACCTAGGAGCATAACTGCTTTGGCTAAAGACTTGAGGCTCATGGGACATGAACCAGATTGAAAAGCTAGAAGCAGACAGATGGCTATTTGTAATCATCCTGTAAATACAAATCCTGTAAAGATATCATGATTGTTTGTTTGTTTATACTCAAACCCAGATCTAGAGAAAGTAGGAGGCAGTATTATAAGCTTGAAAAATCTGGTATTTCCTCTTGTTACCATCTTTTCTCTTTTTTAAGTTCTATTTAAGTAATCTCTACACCCAATGTGGGGCTTGAACTTGCTACCCTGAGATCACAATTCACACGTTCCTTCACCTGAGCCAGGAAGGCCCTTGTTACCATCTTGAGAAACATTACTTAATGCTTTTTTTTAAGTGCTAGCCTGTGTAGTTCTGTATTTTGAATTCAATGTGCTGTTTTTTCCATTGCCCAGAGTTGTAGGCACCTCTGTAACCAAGACTATAATTAGCCCTAAATGGGGCAGGTGCTAGAAAGAAGTTATTTGAGTAATAGAGCAGAATATTTTGAGGGTGTTGAGAGGAGGTTTTTCTTCGAAATAGAGGAAGGCTTTGCCTTGAACATGTTTAGGCTAATACCTGCTGTTCTAGACACCATCCTCCTCTTGCATACTATATTTAGATGCATCTCTAAGACACTCTTATTCCTTGGAGCTCTCTGTGATGCTGGAGACATTAATCCCACATGAACAGTTTTGTGGACGAAGGCACTTTAAGGAAGAAAAAAGAGGAGCTGATTAAACATTAATTAGCTCCAATCCACAACTTCCTCCTAAGCTAACGGATAGAGTATGCAGATGCCTGTCAAATATCAGATGCTAGGCTTTGCCAAAAATAAGACTTCCAAGTGTTGAAGGTATGCCAACTGCCGGCTCCTTAACTCAAACCAAAGGAAATGATTACCAGAGACAGGTCTCAGAGTCTGCCGTGGTCAGATGTCACCAGTTTGCGGTGCCACATGCGATCCAAGAGTTTATGAATGATCTCAACACTCGGTCCCCAAGGAGAACATATGCATTACAGAGGTTACGGATACAAATTACAGAGAGCAAGACGTTTCCATGCAATTTCTAAGAATCCTTCAGCAAGTTTTAAACATTAATGGAAAACATTAAGGAAGACTTGGCACTCTGAGCAGCCCTTCAAATTACATTGCTGGTGAGGACAGAACAGGACTAAAAAAAGGGATTCAAGAATAAAGGCTTAGCTAAGAAACCTGGAGCGGGCGCTTCCTCTTGTGAATTGTGTGTTTGTGTGTTTTATTCCCTGCAGGATACCAGGCTTCCCAAAATGCTATGACTTGAAAATGAACAAGTCACAGGGCATCCTTGTTTATTCAGCATGCTCCAATGCATATCAGTGGTTTATCTGGATCATTTGCTGAGTGAATTTGCTTGCAGCGGGAGTCGTAGTAGAGATGGGGGGTGAGAGCGGTTCATTTTGGAATTGTTAGGATGCTTCAGAGGTGCCAGAGTGTCAGCTTGCACAGCGGTAGCAGGATGTCTCCCCACTGAGTTCTTTCTTTCTCGTTCCCCTTCTGTGCAGAAGAAACCACTTACAACTTGTCCCCTAAATATCAGATTTTATCATCTATTTAGCCAGTGGCTAGTCTGTCCATTCTGCCCCTATTTTGTTTGAATGTACCAAATATAATAAGATAATTTGTTGTGAATGATGATTCCTCTTTTGATTTATTTGGTCTTTCCCTCATTGAAACTTCAGAAAAATGCAGAATTATTACAGCTTGTCAGTGGGGAGCTTTTAGTTGAAAGGGGAAACTCAATTTAAACTGTTCTAAGTATGAAAAAAAATGTATTTAGATCATGTAACTAGAAAGTCCAGATTTAGTACAGTCTTCAAGATTTATTTGTCCAGATAGGTCATCAAGAACCCAGATTTTTTTCAAGTGCATAGCCTCAATTTCATCCTGAGGCTGGAGCTCCCCCTGGGGTAACAGCATGGCGATCAACAGCAGTCATGCAGTACAGCAGGAAGAGACAGTGTTCTTTCCTCAGAAGTAGCATAGAAGACCTGAGCTTCATTCAGGCTGGTTGGCCTTACACCTGCTCATTCCCCGTGGTGTTAGGTGGTGGTGATGCTAGTGGCGGTAGGGAGAGGGAAACAATACATACCAGCTGTAGGAATGGCTATCGCATTGTTTCTAGTCCATTAGAATACTGACAGTGTAATTTGATCTAACAGTTTTACTGGTTGGCATAAATCTGTTGTGTAATTGACTGATTGATTTCTGACCCTCTTGAACTGACTGGGGGTTTTTTTTAGAGATATATGAGCTTGTAGGTAGGCATGCTATCCCTTAAATCCAACCAACTTAAATGGTTCTTCATAATTGACATTTTAAAATCAAATTAAAATGTGGCTTCAAAACAAAACAAAATGTTGTGGTTTATTTGATATGAGAAAAAGACTGCAACACACCTCTTGAAGAGGAGTTCATCACTTCAGTCAACCAATCAAGGAAATTCAATGAGGTCTTCTCCTGTCCTTCAAGATGGGAGCCCATTAGAGGGTCACCTGGTCCAGTGGAAGCATAGAAGGAAAAACTCAGATGACTAAGTCTGAAGCTGACACTGAAGGAATGGTATGCGTCTGAAGGAAGAAATAGGAAAAAGTAAGGAAACAAAGGGGAATCTGGGGGAGATTTCCAAGCAGAAAGACCACCAAATGCTAATGTACATTGATAATTAGATGTTCCTCTGTACGTTTTCGACTGAGAAGTCTTGAGCCACACACCTCTGACAGCTCATGGGCACCTACAGAGAGAAACCCTGCCAGCAAAGAAGCCTTATTATCAGTGTCGCTCTGAGTTGCTATCAGTTTCAACTGCTGCTAACAATGTTTTTAATTATAATTTCCTTTTAGATTACCTTTCTCATGATCGATTTAGTTTGTCGTGGATGGTATTCTTTATCCAATAGTGCGTATGACTACTTTTATCAGTAGTATTTTTAGTCTCTATATTTCTAATAACTACTCTGAAGCATGTGTACCTTGTAATTCAGAAATACATCTTTGGTCTCTTAATCACATAGCCTCATCTCACTATTACTGCTAATCTAACTTAATAAACTAACATGAAAGTGTCTGAGTAATGATTTGCCTTGCCTTTGTTGGCAAAATATAAAATAAAAATGTAAAAAATATAAAATATTTTATAAAATACATAAAGATGTAAAACATGAAATATCTATTTTTAAAATTCTTTTTTTTTAAGATTTTATTTATTTGGGAGAGAGAGAATGAGAGATAGAGAGCATGAGAGGGAAGAGGGTCAGAGGGAGAAGCAGACTCCCTGCCTAGCAGGGAGCCCGATGCGGGACTCGATCCTGGGACTCCAGGATCATGACCTGAGCTGAAGGCAGTCGCCCAACCAACTGAGCCACCCAGGCGCCCTATTTTTAAAATTCTTGAGGACTGTTGATTTGGGACAGAAAGGAGAGGGGTTGGAGGTGAAAGAAGATGGTATTATGAGGAGACAGGAATCAGAGATGTAAGCTCTAAAGGTACAACTAGATCTAAAACTCTTGTAGGGCATTATATTAGTTACCTACTGCTATGTAACAAACTACAAGACTCCATGACTTAAAATAACAAACATTTATTCTCTGTCTGTGGATCAGGAACCCAGATAGGAGTTAAGTTAGTCATCTGCTGTAGGATCTCTCATAATGCTGCAGTCAAGGTGTTGGTCAGGGCTATGGTATCATGTGAAGGCGCAGATGGGAAAGTTTCTGCTCTCAAGCTTACGTGGTTGTTGGCAGGATTTGGGTCCTCCATGGTTGTTGGACTGAATGCCTCAGTCCCTTGCTTGCTGCTGCCTGGAAACTGCCTTTAGATTGTTGTCGAATGGGCCTCTCCATTGAGAAACACGGTATCTTACATGATCAGAGGAATCCCATGAAGAGAGAGAGGGAGACACAGAGACAAAGAGAGACAGCAAAAAAGATGAAAGTTACAATCATTTATAACCTAATGTTGGAGGTGACATTCCATCACTTTGCAATCATCTATTCAGTAAAGACAAGTCACTAGGTCCAGCCCACAGTAAAGGGGAGGAGATGACACAAGAGAATAAGTGCCAGGAGGGAGGGATCATTGAAGGATATTAGAAGAAAACTTACCACAGGCATTATCATGTCATTCTTGTCTTATATTTCTTAACCATTGGGGCGCCTAGGTGGCTCAGTCATTAAGCGTCTGCCTTCAGCCCAGGTCTGGTCCCAGGGTCCTGGGATCTAGCCCCGCATCAGGCTCCCTGCTCTGAGGGAAGCCTGCTTCTCCCTCTCCCACTCCCCCTGCTTGTGTTCCCTCTCTCGCTGTGTCTCTCTCTGTCAAATAAATAAAATCTTTAAAAATAAAAAATAAAAATATATTTCCTAACCATTTTATAGGACAGTGCCAAGCACATTGTTTTCTTCAATATGTTCCTGGAGAACTGAATTAATTTGTTACAAATCTTTATGTCATGACTATGAACTATATTTTATCAAACACACAAGTAGTTCAGAACTTCCTGATCTTCCAGAATAACTTTCTAAGTTACAGTGCATGTCAATGTAAAAAGAATGCAAATCTAATCTAGGTTAGGAGTAGCTGGGTGAACTCAAACATTTGTGGTTTTTGGCTCATGTACAGAAATGAATATTTCGATTCTAGCCAATGAGATTTTTTCCCCCCATGGAGACTTGAACCCTTGTGTTCTAAATTTAGCTTCACAAGGAAATGCTGTATCAAAAGGGTATACTTGTTATATCTTTTTTTTTTTTTTTCTGAAAGCGTAACTTACCATTGCCCTCTAAGCTTTTATCATTGTAACCAGATTCTTTTCTCAGTTAATCAGGTTGCTTTCTTTCCACTCTACTTAAAGACCTGTTTGGAGCTTTAGTTACACATTACACATACTGCTGCTTACCCTTGCTTTGGCTTACTTGTCAAGCCACATCAAAAATGTCGCTCTCAATTCTTTCTACAATAGGGGCTCAGGAGAAAAAAAATACAGACTTAATTTGGACTTGCCTTGCTTTTCTACATTTACAGGACCATTTTAGTTCCCTTCATCCAAAATGCATGAATTCTTTACTCTAAGGAATACTTTCTTTTCTTTATCACCTGCAATAAAATATAGGGCAAAATCCAAGACAGAAATGAAAAATTAGCACAAAAATTGGAAACAATAGATACTATTTCATTTTATTTTGCTTATACTAAGGAATGGATCTACAAACCTCAGAAACATGTTAGCAAATATCAGAACATACTATCCTTTTTTACAGTTTGGGAAAAGAGTAAAAATGGCTTTACTTTTCCCTAAGAGTAAGTTTTCGGTCTTCTGTGCTAGGACCTAATGAAAAGGATGTGTTCCCCTTGACTGTTTTCTTTGAGAGAAAGAAGAAACCCATTTTATTACCTCAAAGACTTAGGGTAAAAGAAATGGTATCACTAAGCAAAAAAATGAATTAACTGAATGCTATACAAACCCCAAAGAGCATTTTCCCTGTTGAAGAGGGTACAGTACCAATTATACTATTATCTCACCCTACTCTCTGGGTGAATAGTCTGAAAGCCTAAATTATAGTTGATCTTAGATTTCTTGGCTTCATTTGCAAATTGGAGTCATTTTCTTTTTTGTGAATGCCATAAACACATGTTATATTGTTTAAGAGTAGCAGTCCTTAGTTTGTTATGATATTTTTCTCCTTTTTGTCCTCCGTGTCAAAGGACCTTTATTTTTTTTTTTTTTCTTAATTTGGCTTGTTGCAAATTGATCTAACACTGTGTTTCTGAATGATTTGCAATGGCCTTAAGTACCTTTTTGGCATGTCATTTGTTAGGAGACCAGTTCTAGAGAAGGTCCTTCAACTGGCCAGATGTGTCATTTTGGAACAGATTGAGGGCCTGCCAAAACACCATTTGTTGCCAGTTCCGGATATTGTTGGGGTGCTCACCACTCTGTTACCATATTTTTGCATGTCTTAACATTGCATAAATAGGCAGCTGTTCTGTATTTAGAATATAAATGAGTCACCAGCTTGCTTTCCCAGGAGGATTTACCTGCAAAAGGGAACCCACAGTGTTAACCCCTTCCCATCCCCCTGCCTGCATGTCACATTTAAATGCACACTTCTCTGAGCCCATTCAGAAGCAAATCCTTATGCATATAAATCACACCTCTCTTCCCAGTGAGACAAGAGAACCAAAAATGTGCAGTTCACCGTGCTAAAATGGAACACATTTCCTTAGCAGCAAAAGCAGTAAATTAATCAGCTTATAAACTGAGAGTGAGCAATTTGTGCTGAATTCTTTCTTACTGTTCCTTCAATAGGAGACGAGGTTCTCTAATCTCGGAAAGGCCGTGACTTCATTAAGATGGAAACCCCTGTTAAAGGATGTGTTGCAAGAGACAAGAGAAGAAAAGCCCTAAAAGTCACTCAGTTGTCTCTCTCGAGCTATTTTCAGGCCAGGGAATTTTTATTTATTTGGAGAATGACAATTAACCTAGAGACTTTGCCCAACAAAGGAGCAGAGTGCTGAAGTAGGTCTCACTATAGGACATCAAAGGCAGTTGGTGTGACCCAATCCACATTTGTAGCAGAGGATTCACGTAACAGGCTAGCAGAAGCTACCTAATTTTGATTTCAAACAGCTTAACCAATTTATGTATAGACGTGGATATAAGACACTGTATGTGCATGTGTGTGTGTGTTTTCCCTTCGATGCACTTAGGAAATAAAGTTGTCGGTGTTGGAATACAAAGGAATAGGAAGGTCAAGGCAGTTAGAAAAAGCAGAGGTAGTTGAGGTATATGGTATGGGCCCGGTCTCAACTACTTTTTTTGACTGTTTCCCCTAAAATAGTTTATTTGCTAAAGAAGCCCAGCATTCTGCAATCTGATAGGGTCAAGTCATTTCTCAAGGCTTTTCATCTTGCCAGCCAAAGAAAAGTACACACAGATAGACAGGTGACATTTGGAGAGCCAGGCATGCCAGATTTTCAGAGGTTACAATGGAGGTCCAACCTGCTGTTCTTCTAATGAAAGGAGGGGAAATTCAGACTGGCCGAACTGCTATAAGGAATATCTCTGCTCTGAATGTCACGCTGCCCAGATGTCGCTTGGCAGGTGGAGATGCACGGAGAATGAAAATGTAGCCCTGTGTATGTGGGTGTTAGTGCGTTGCAGGGTGAACAATGAGTCCATCTTCTGAAGTGTAATGAAAACAGTGTGGATCTTGTCTATATTCATGTCATGAGAAAGGGCATTCTCAAAGAGTCCCCACCCCGTTTCCCCTCCCAGACTGATAATGCATACGTGCTCACAGACCATGTGCACATGACTTGTTTTGGGGTTTTAAGTATAACTTGATGATTTATTTCGTGCTTTTATAGACATATTATGTATATATGCTTTTTCTTTATAGAAAATGGGATCATACTGCATAAACAATTTTGTACCTTGAGTATTAAATCTCAAAACTATATCATGAGTATTTATTTTCCTTAGACTTTTCTTATATTTTAAAGCAGATTTTATAGCAAAGATACCTGATCCTACAGTCAGCCATTTCCCTGTTGAACATTGAGGTTGGCCCTAGACTGTTTTAAGATGGGCACGGCTATGTTTCTGGGTAAATATTTAATTTTTATTAGAACAAAGTAAGTAAGACGTGAAGTTATGTTTTGGAAGAGAAAGCTAAAGTTACTGTCATTGAGTTTTCTTTCACTACAATTGTTTTTCTTTAGTGTTACGAGATGACTTCCGGCAAAATCCCACAGATGTCGTAGTGGCTGCTGGAGAACCTGCGATCTTGGAGTGCCAGCCTCCCAGGGGACACCCGGAACCCACCATCTACTGGAAGAAAGACAAAGTTCGAATTGATGACAAGGAAGAAAGAATAAGTGTGAGTTAAATTAAAATGAATGCTTACAGAGATTGACTCTCAAGTCTTCAAATGGATATATTTTATTGCCAATAAAATTGTAGACCTGTACTGAATGCTAATGACCATTCACACTGCATTGAAAGGACTGAAAAAGAAAAACCGAGAACTAAAACTTTAGGATGAGGCCTCAAAGACACAAAAATTATAGAAAGCAAGTGTAGATGATATATTAATATTTGTACCAATCTGAATATGAAAAGATATGAATATGTAAATATGTATGAATATGTAAAGATATATATGTCTTTGCAGTACAAAGATGACAAAGCTCTTTTTAACATCTCAAATGCATCTTTGGATTATGTAGTTTCACTTGAGTGATAAAGGGTAAATGATGGCTGTAAGCCATATTAATGAGACCATTTCTTTTGGCACTTATTTTCAAAATTATAAGAGAAGGTAATATGAGGTAATGAGTACTTCAAGCACCTTTTCCAGTTTTCAAATTTAATATTTATAACTAAATTTTTTACATGAATTCATTTAAAAGTTTAAGAGGTATAAAGTAAAATCCAAGTAAATGTGTCTTTTTTGATTCTGCAGTTTAGCTCTTGTAGAAAAATAGTCTGCTTTCAGGGAATATTGATGATTAGGTTCATCACTTGATTAATATCGGAATGAGACACCCAGAACATTGTAAAGAGGTAGAGAAGGGAATGGCATATAATTATTTTATAGTTTTAGAGGATCCAGTCAATGTTTGTTTGTGATGCTTATGGGAACCAGTTCACTGAAATAGTAGATAATGCTTCAAACTTCTGATGCTATTCTTAGTATAATTTTTATATTCAGTACAATTATTGAGAATAAATATATTTTACTTAAAATAATGTCTCATTTAACTGAACAAATGTGCCATTTCTATAAAAAGTCCATAGAGTCTAGGGTCTATTATCTTTAAAAATATCTTATAATGAAGATTTTTTTTAATGTATGCATCGTGGTTACATCATAACCGAATAGGCCATATAAGAGATCACAATATATATTCATGTGAATCTGGCTTGAACTCTTGACACCATGAGGAGCTACATTCCAGGGAGAATTTGGTTCTCAATGGTCTGTGCTTAGATACCAAACATGAAAATATACTCCTGGTGATAGAGTAAAATCACTGTTGAAGGGTTTCTAGTTCATGTTTGCATCATTTAATTTTCGCTTTAAAACAAACCACCACAAAATACAGTGACTTACAATAACCATTTTATTTAGACTATTATTCTGTGGGTAAGATGACACTTCTTTATTCTGGGCCAGCTTGGCTGATCTTTGCTAGGTTTTCTCATGCTTCTGTGGCCTGTTTAAAAGATGTGCTGGCAGCTGGATGATCTAGGGTAACTTTACATGTCTGGCCATTGACTTATACTCAGCTGGGCATCCTGGTTCTTCTCTTGGCCTCTAATTTTCCAGCAGACCAGCTCAGACTGGTTCCCATGGTGGTCTCAAGATTCCAGCAAGGAAAGACAAGTCTCGGTTTGAGAATACTTTTCGTCTGCTGAAACACTGCTTTAGTTTCATTGGTCAAATCAAGTTATATTGCCAAACTCAGTTTCAGGGGGGAGGAGAAATGGCCTCCACGGCCATTTTTATAACCTACAGTTTATTATACTCCACAGCACATAATTAAGAACAGGTTGGCAGTCTGTCCTTCCCATGTAAAAATGAAATTGAAAGTCCCTTTCTGTGACATGACAAGTTTCAGAGCCTGAAATATATACGTTGAGAACATACCTACATGGGTTTTGTTTGCCTGTGAGATAAAAATTAACAGAGGAAACCAACACGTTCTTCTCTCCTATCTCTTTAAGAACATTCAGTCATTGTGATGTTAAGATTGTTGAATTACATAAATATAAAGAAAAACATTGGAAAAGAAGCCATGAGTTGGTGATACACATACTAAAAATCTAATTCTGCTTCAATATGCTCTTTAACAAATAGACATTTTAACGTATTACATTGGTTTATTTGGTCAATAAATGCTTCTCATTTAAGAAACAATTAGGAAGCACCTATTAGAAGCCAATGATTTACACCAACTCATACTCTCATCATTTAAAAAAATTATTTTTATCAAACCTGCCCTCCTCTTCAAAAATTATCTTATACATACCATCAAGGTGAGACAGACAATTAATGCTAAAAATTGAAATTAAACTCCATGAAGGCAGAGGTTTATTATTATTTGGTTTACTCCTGAATCTCAAATGTCTAAAACACTGCCCAGCCCATAGAGGTACTCAGTAAATGCTTGTTAAATCCCTCTGCATCAGTTCAATTTCATTATAGTACCAAAAACGGTTATCTAGTGCTTCTTTCTGATGACAAATATCAATAGCAATTCATTCAACCTACTGCAGAGTGAAGACAACCACTAGAACTTGGTGGAAGCAGTCACAAAAGTCAAAATAGGACCAGACAAGAAAGAAAAAGAATGCCCAAAAGCATTTTCTAGAAAGGTAATATGAAGGCTTATCCTGAGGGAGAAGTTAAGAGAAGAAAAAACACATGCAGATGCCAAAATAGGGGGAAAGTTTTGTATCTTAGACACTGAGCTATTTCCTTTAAGAAAAAAGATGTTCTGCTTAAATATTCAAAATTATTTATTAGTCACCTTCTCTTTGCTGTTTATTTTACTTTACATTTTCTTTCTTTTCCTTTCTTTTTTTCTTTTCTTTTTTCCCTTCCTCTTTTTTCTTTTTCTTTTCTTTTCTTTTTTTTTTTTTTAACAGATCCGTGGTGGAAAATTGATGATCTCCAATACCAGGAAAAGTGATGCAGGGATGTATACCTGTGTTGGCACCAATATGGTGGGAGAAAGAGACAGTGATCCAGCAGAGCTGACTGTCTTTGGTAAAACTCTTTTTTAAATTATAAATTGCTATTTATATATACTTTCCCTTTGATGTTAAATGTATTTGTTGATACTAAACACCAGGTCGTATAGGGAAAGATAACTTATGACTTACGGTGAGTAGTGAAGGACTAGATTTGCCTTGTTTTCTGGTTCTGTCTTTCAGATGAAATCTTCCATCTGAAGGAAAATAGAACTTTTTAAACAATAATTCATTTACTTTATTCATATATATTTATAGGGTTTGCCTTTTATCAGAATGTAAAAACTTGATCTTTCTCAAATTTGGTTTGAGATATTATATCTGTCTAAAATTTATTCACTGATATATTTATCAAGTATCTTTTATGTGCAAGATAGAGGATAAGTTTTTTGGTTTTCTTGTTTTATATTAGTGAAGTACAAAGACATTTCACTTGTTTTCTACTTTGAAAATGTTCAAACTGAAATATTTACAGTATAGCTTGTGGTTTAAAGAACTAGCTAGCTGCACACACACATACACACACAAATACATACATGTAATCCAAATTAAAAAAAAAACAACAACAAATAAACTGTCTTGCTGATGTAGGCAGGCTGGGTCCAAGAACCCAGGGGAAGATCCCACAGGACCAGCCAAGAGGGTCCTTGGCTTCACACAGGATAGAAATCAAACGTGAGCCAGAGAAAGTGAAAATAGAGTTTATTGAATAGTGTGAGTGACAGACAGAGAATAGCAGACAAAGTGTCTGAGAGACTCAGAAAGGAGAGAAGAATGAGTTTTGTTGTTGCTTATGGCTAAGGGTTTATATTAGAAAAGGGTATAGGGTATGTGTTCCTCCAGGAATCCAGGGTAGGGTCAATCATAGGCAAGTGTTGGGTGAATAATAGGTGTTATTCCATAAATGACCGAAGCTAGGGGTATTGATGCCATTATCAGCTGAGGTTTGTTGGAAGCTAATACCCTGGATCCTGCTTGGGATCTGGCTCTCGTTACATGTTGTCAGGTGTTTGGGACCTAAGACAAAAACTCAGAGAATGATTAACCTTCTTGCTTCCCCCTTCAAGTGGGAACAGAGCTGCTTTGGCTTATTCAGAGGCAAAATATGGAACATGAGTAAATGGTGCCTCACAGAAAAACAGCAGAGATGGAGGTTTCTAAAATGGAGCCCCTTCAACTTCCCTACTTCATTGCGATGATATTCGTGTTTTTTTGATTTAAGAACCAAGGGACTTTTTATTGGAGTAATATGATTAATGGCCTAAAACCTGATTAGATCTGGAGGTACCTGGGTGGCAGTCAGTTGAGCATCAGACTCTTGATATCAGCTCAGGTCTTGATCTAAGAAGTTCAAGCCCCACTTTGTGCTCCACACTGGGTATGATGCCTACTTTAAAAAAAAAAAAAAAAAAAAAACTTGATTAGATCTGTTTCAGAGAAATTGTGGAGAGAGCATTAGGAAGGAGAAAAGAGAGGATAATAAATCTGTCAGAGTAAACAAAAAAGGAAAATACTATAAGGCAGCTGTGGAAAATTGAAAGAGAAATAAAATTACAGAAAATTAGGGAAAATAGGGATCCTAAAGATATTGGAAAATGAAACATTCCTTTAGAAGTCATTGAAATACCATTTAAGTCTCTGTATGGATACACACATACACACACGTGTATACAAACACATACATATATACACACACATACATACGTGTGTGTGTATGTATCTATCTTAAAAGATTTAACTGTTGTTGATATTATGTGATTTTTTAAAAAGATTTTATTTATTTATTTATTTATTTATTTATTTATTTATTTATTTTTGAGATAGAGAGCATGAGTGTGCTAGTGGGTAGAGGGGCAGAGGGAGAGAGAATCTCCAGCAGACTGGCAGACTCCCTGCTCAGTGTTGAGCCCAACATGGGGCTCATGAGACCCTGAGATCACGACCTGAGTGGAAGTCAAGAGTCAGATGCCCAGCCAACTGAGCCACCCAGGCACCCCATATTATGTGATTTTTTTTTGAAACACAAGAGATAAGTGTGATTTTTAAATAATTTTTTGTGCCAGCAAAATTATCTTCTGGTTCTATGAATTACAGTAAGATTTTATTGATGGTCATTACTCCAGAACATGTTTGAGGGTAGCATCAGAATCCTGCATACTTTCTGAAAGAAATCTCTTTTGCAGTTTGAGATGGGCCATCCCGTGGTGTAATGGGAATGCTACTATGCAAAAGAGCCATATTATGATTTCCATTACATTTAGAGTGTTAAGATGTGCTTTGTGAATATGTACTCAAGTGCAGGCCTCTCTTTCCAATCACTTTGAGTACCGAGTAATCTCTGGTAATATTCCTTATGGATACTAAGCAGCTTGAAGTCCCAAATGACAGAACCAGGAGAAATCCCATAATTCATTAAAGGAATTGAATAGTAAAAATAAAATTGTTCAAAGTATGCATGTAAATTTCTGTCCTGCAGAGCTCAGACAAGTATCAGTTTGTCCTTAAATTTCATGCAGTCATCCTTAAGAGTCTCAAAATGTGTTTCACTCCATAATGAATAAAATACAGTTTTGCCTGGTAAGATATAAAATTAGTGGTCACTGAACATTAGCATTGAAAACCCACAAGTACAGCTGTTCTATTTAAAGAAACACTCATTACTATTTTTCTGTAACTGCCACAAGCTTTGGAACAGAAAAATGTTGCATTATAACAGTACATACTGCTTTCAGAAGGAAATTGAAAGGGTTTAAAGTCATTATCCAAGCAATTAGACTTACCAAAATGTGACTGTGTTATGAAATATTCACCCTACGCTCCCTAAAGACGTGATGAGAACTACAGGAGATCCTTAAATATGTCAGGAGTTACAGTGGAACTTCTAAATTATTTTGAAAATAGCTATAAACCAAAAAGATTGAATTTGTCTAGTGGCCATACCTCTGGAAGAATTGATTTAAGAATCTGAGAACATTTATCTGATGGTGTAAACTAGTCAGAACCGACCCAAGGGGTTATAAGTACAATATTAAGTTGAAGAAAAAGACCGAAAATCTCCATTACTGACAAGAAAACAACATCCAAACCCAGAAATAAAACATAAAATCAGTAGTGATTGTCCAAATCAAGGACATGACCAGGATTGCATGAGAACGGTCCCTTCTGTACTTTGCTCAATTCTGAGAGAAAAGAACTAGTGTGCTATGAATAGGGGGGGCTTCTTTATGTTATTTTGATGCTTTTGTGTCCAGTACATGTTTTCTAATAAACTTCTTTATATTTCATTGTTGTTAGATATTATTATTTCTGACCTAGGGTTTATAAATGTATAACTGGCTACACTTTACCCCTCCCTCCCTCTCAGTGAGCAGCAATTCTGCTTTATTTTTTTTTTAAAGATTTATTTATTTATTTTGAGAGAGAGAGAAAGAGTACATGAGAGGGGGGAGGGTTAGAGGGAGAAGCAGGCTCCTCGCTGAGCAGGGAGCCCAATGCGGGACTCGATCCCGGGACTCCAGGATCATGACCTGAGCCGAAGGCAGTCGCTTAACCAACTGAGCCACCCAGGTGCCCCAGCAATTCTGCTTTATATAAAAAATTTGGCTACTATAACCCCTCCGTAGCTAACAGAAAATTTTTACTTGTCCTTTGCAACTCCATCTTTAAAATATGTTATACAGAAAAAGTAACTGATAATATTAATTGTTCAAAAAGTATAATTCAATTCTAAATGGCAAGAAAAACAGCAAAAGGTGTAATAGGTCATGGCAAATACAAAAGCCTTTGGTAAGTATTTTGGTTCTTTAGTAAGTAGGCTTGAACTTAGAAGTTTTTGTTTTGTTTTTTTGTTTTAGTTTGAAAATTGCAGCTTATATTTTAAAGATCTCTTATGTAGACAAAGAGATCAGTGTAACTTCATTTTCAAAATATACTCTGCCATCCGCCATGCATCATTTATTCTGTTTGTCCTTTAATATTTGTTGGCCATACATAATAGCTTAGTTAAGTGGGCAGTACCAAATCTAAAATTAAGAGGTAGGCATCATAGTGTTAATGGACACTAAAATCTATGGCACACTCCAGATGCCTTCATAAAGAATACTCCCTAGCACTTTACATATGTTAATTAACGACTAAAGATCCTGAAGTCAGAGAAACTAGAATTACATAATTAAATTTCTAATTATGGGTAAGTTTGGGCTATCTGTTATCCAAAATTTAACTGTCACTTAAAAATAACATAATTTTTTTCCAAATGATTTTTTTTAATTTATTTTTTAAAGATTTTATTTATTTATTTGAGAGAGAGAGAAAGAGAGCGCATGAGAGGGCAGAGGGACAAGCAGACTCCCCGCTGAGCACAGGTCATGAAATCATGGCCTGAGCTGAAGTCAGACACTTAATCCACCCAGCCACCCAGATGCCCCTGAAATGATTTTTATTTTTTATTTATTTATATTTTTAAAAGATTTTTATTTATTATCTGAGAGAGAGCGTGCACAGAGGGAGAGTGAGAGGCAGAAGCCGATTCTCTGATGAGCAGGGAGCCTGACGCAGGGCATGATCCCAGGACCCTGAGATCATGACCTGAGCCTACAGCAGATGCTTAACTGATTGGACCACCCAGGTGTCTTGTTCCCCAAATGATTTTTAAGAAATGCTTATCAAAGTAATCCATGAAAAAAAGATTTCATATGTTATGCTTCCAATAGACATTAGAAGTATTACTATACTTACAATGAAATACAGAAATATCTAGCCCTACCCCTCCTTCTAGTACACACATACAGACACACACACACACACACACACACACACACACACTCCTCATCTTTGAGCATTTCTACAAGCCTGTTTTATCTTTTTCTTATGGGATTTATTTCCATATTTTTAAATATGTCCTTATTCTGCAGTTTTATACACTATTTTGACTTCCTATTTATAAGACGATGACTTGGCCCACTTACATCCCCTTTCCCACCTTCTCACCTCCGCTCCCCCTTCTATCTGTCCTTCAGTGTATTGATTTTAGAAACATCGGTTATATTAAGATTCAGAATGAGTTATTATAACCATGTAAATATGGACTGAGCTTAGTGTTATGCTATTATGATGGCTTTTCTGGCACTTATTTGTTCTTCTTTGAGTTAGTAATAAACCTATTTTTTTTCTTTTACGTGTGTTTGTCTACATCTGTCATGAGTTCTTGAAACCGCTAATGGAAGGTTCAAAATCCTCTAAATTCTACTTAGCTATTAAGTCCCCCCCCACCTTGCTACAGCCTTCCTGGAGGCCTCAGACCTCCTGCCAATCTGACTGGGCTAGTTTAGATCTACTCTGGAAGCTCATGCTGATATTTATTTCCCCTTTTCTCTCATGCTGGATTCTGTTTCCTGCTCTCTACCTTTGTTTCTGTCTTGGTTAAGTCCTGTGTCAGAAGAGTGTCTCTCTCCTGCCTTCTCTTTGACTGGAGCCTAGAGCAAATAAGGGCAAAAATGCATGGATTCTTTCTGAAACTTAATTGATACTTTGGCTAGTTATAAAATTCTACTTTACAAAAGTGTTGCTCAGGATATTAAAATCACCATTCTAAAATCATTCAGCTTCTGCTTTTGCTCTTAGAAGTCTACTGGGCTTCTGACCCCTACATGATCAGTTTTCTCTCTCTCTCTCTTTTTTTTTTCTCGTTCAAGTTTTAGTACTATATCTATTCCAGTGTTTTGAAATGTTTCAATATGATGCCTTGCTTTGGCACTTTTTTCCTTTTACTGGCTGGACCCTTGGTGAGCAATTATAATCTAAAAACTCTCTATCTAAATAATTCAGTGAGTTTTCCTCTCCTATCTTTTTTATTCAGTTTATATGTCAAGCATGTATTTGTTAATTTGATGTTAAACCTCCCAGGTCTTTCTTTTCTTTCATTCTTCCTTATTTATAATATTCTGTTCTTGTTTCATGGATAGCTTAAATTCTCTTGCATTTTAGGATTTTACTAACCCTTTTTTCAAATAAAATTTTCTTGTGATGCTTCCTGCTTTTATTTCTTCTGACTTCCTCCCCACACCCTTCCCTACATTGTTCCATCTTTTACACTGGAGGCATTTTTCAAATGGCAAGTGATTTATTGTTCATACAAAAAAAAAAAAAAAACTATTGGAATCTCTGTGTCAATTGATGGCTTTCATGGTAGGGTAATCCAATTGGGAAGTCGCCATTTCATTGGAGACGAGTACAGAGGATGGGGCTGGTGATGCTGATTTTCAATTATTAGAGGAGAGATTATAGGTGGTAGCCTGAACGTAGTTGAGATACTGGGAGACAAAGCTATGAGAGAAGAGAACCAAACCTTAGAAATATCCAAGTTTTATTGAAAACCTGTGGCCTTCATGTAAGAATTTCAAATGTAAGTCATCATTAAAATCAAGATGTTTGAGAGCAATATAGTTCTTTTAATAATACTTACTTACAGACTTCAGAACAGCAAATTATTTTTTATCCATTACCTCATTTAACAAACATCTATTGAGCACCTCCTATGTGCCAGGCCCTGTTCAAATATTTAGTAAAGTAGTAAGATGACTAGACATGTGCCCTGCTCCCAGGGGACCTTTTGCATCACGTTATCAGCAATAGCATGAAACTTTGCCTCTAAAATATGGTGAGAGAAGCATTTTCCCCTCCGAAAACACTTACCTATGTTTGTCTTTGCCTCACAGGATGGTTTCTCTCAGACAAAGAAAATTCTTGGCAAGAAAAGAAATTAATGCAGCCGGGCTTAATTTAATCACATTCAGACAGACTGATCATTATCATCCAGTCTGTTTTGGAAGGGCACAATAATTCACATTCAATGGCTATCATAACCCCGTCCCCTCATGCATGCCCAGTTAAATAAAAAGAGACATACTAAGGCTAGCCATCTGACTTTCCGATTTAATAGACACCATAGGGTGGCGAGTACTTCTGGGTCAGGTAAAGTTAAAGATAAGGTTTACAAGCACTGGGTAGCTCTACTGTCCTTCTATTGCATAGCTTTGGTTGTATTGGACTTAAAGGACTCTACCTACATAATTATTGCTGCAACACCACTTTCCGAATGTCAAAGTTTATTTTAAAAATTGTTAAGATAATCCTAGTTACAGCTGTCATGACGTAGCCATTGCCAATTTTATAGCCATAGTCAAAGACTGCCTACAGTTGAGAAAAGAAATTTGTTCACTGGGGATTTAATTTCCTTCTTTGTCGCATGTAAATAAGAAACTTAAGAGATATTATGCAACCGCATTTCAGACTTACTGTATTTTGTATGAAAGTGAACGTTTTGTTTTAAGAACATTATTCACATAACCATAGTGAGACTTGGCATTTGATTTTATTACAGCCACACACGGAGTTGCGTTTTCCAGAATGCCAATTTGAAACTAAATTAACCTGACTACTTGAAAGCTGTATTTTGCATAGTACCACGCTGCTAAACAACACTACTGTCTCAAGAGAGATTAACCTTGTAAGCACGTTATGCAGGTGATTCCAATCCATTTAATCTCACATTTAAAAAAAAATGTTAATTGCATTGGCAAAGGCATTGCCTCTGATCACTCCATGGCTATATAATTAGGGATCAGGGCATTCAGAGGGACTCTAATTGATAAGCAGTCAGAAAACAGCCTTTGAGATTTCTCCCCCTGATTTTCAATATGTGATCAGACATAAGGTGATAACATGGAAAAATCAGTGACCTTATTTTACATGCCTCAAAATTAAGTTTGCTTATGATTTAGTAGTTCAAGATGTTTTCATATAAATTTATTTTAATTCCACAAGGCTTCATAGAGTACAAACTCCATGGGCATTAATGGGTATCGAATGTGATTACTAATCAACTTACTTTCTAATCCTTATAACTTTACATTTATTTGCAGATGATTTTGACACAAAACAGTAAACCCCAAGACTTTTCCTTGTAATTTTTGCAATTTGTGTCTGAAAGAGGCATGGCTTTATGTTTGGCTCATGATAATAATAGCCACTGCAGTGGCAAAGCCTTCAAAAATGTGTTTTCTACCTGGACAAATTCTTTAGTCTTTAGTATTCATGTCTCTGGTTCTCAGATTTTCTGGAAATAAAGTCTAGTTATGGAAACTGGAAAATAATTCTTACAAAAAACGTATCTCCATTTAAATAAATGTTAGGCACACCTACAGTTTTTAACGAAGTGTTTTTTTGTAGGTGGTTAAAATTGAGGTAGAAGGTGATTTTAGGATAATTAGCAGAAAACAATTAGAATAGTGAATAATACAATTTAGAGATAATTATTGTAATGGGTGCTATGGAAATTCCCAGAATAATACTTTAAAAGTTATGACCAAACTCTAATGTATTAGTCAATGTCAATGTCACTTTGTTGGAAGGTACAACCAAAGATACGCAAGTATAAAACCCATCTTGATGTGCCCTATATGTGCAAGTGACTTTTATCTGGCTTATTCTTTGCATTGTCTTTTCTTTTTTCTTTCCTATCAATTGAGTTACTTTTCCATCATGAGCCAGTGTTAGGCTTCCAAAAATTCTATACCACATACTCTCCTGTGGTTATCTAGTTGCTAAGCAACTAGACTCTGCTTGAGGGCAGAAGGGAATAGTGAAAGATCATTGCGAAGTTGTCCACCCCTGCTGAGTTCATCAGAACAACAGCAGGGGAGCCTATATCTTCCTTATTCTTGAAATTATAAATTAGGTGCTTCCACCTAATTTATGTCTCCATACAAAACAGTAGGGCTTAGAACACATATGGTAGCCAAAAAACCCTCAAGGATCCTATGGTGTCCCGGGATGAAGAGACAACTTTGCTTTTAGTAACTTTGGTTTTGTAACAAGTCTAATGTAAAGTTTACCCTTTGGATTAATTACATTCGTATGTTGCAATTTTGTGACAGGTAACATGTTAAAGGAAGCATACAAAAACCTGGCCTGAAAATATTTATGTGTGTTTTAATGGAACTAATCTCACATACTGTTATACAATTTACTTTATAGTTAGCATCATGTCATGAAAATTTTCTGTGTTAGATAGATGATAGACAGAGGGAACTTTATCATTTCAATGACTTACTAGTTTTGTAGTATATGAGTCTGCCACAATTTTTCCTAAAAGCACCCATTTTCCAATACTGCCAGTGTTGCTACAATGATTCTAAGTAATTCTTTTTTTGTTGCAGTTATTAATTATCAAAATTATTATTCTGTTCTCCAATACTCTCACACTTTCTTTTCTTTCTTATTGATCATTAATGTTGGCATGTCCATCTTATTCCTGATTTTAGTAGGCAGGATTTTAGCATATTACTTTTAAAAAGAAGTTTTGCATTTAATTTCCTTTTTTTTCATTTTGGAAATACTTTATTTGTTAACTTTTTATTGTTATGTTAATCACCACACATTACATCATTAGTTTTCGATGTAGTGTTCCATGATTCATTGTTTGTGCCTAACACCCAGTGCTCCATGCAGAACATGCCCTCTCTAATACCCATCACCGGGCTAACCCATCCTCCCACCCCCTCTCCCCTCTAGAACCCTCAGTTTGTTTTTCAGAGTCCATCGTTTCTCATGGTTCGTCTCCCCCTCTGATTTCCCCCCCTTCATTCTTCCCCTCCTGCTATCTTCTTTTTTTTCTTAACATATATTGCATTATTTGTTTCAGAGGTATAGATCTGTGATTCAACAGTCTTGCACAATTCATAGCACTCGCCATAGCACATACCCTCCCCAATGTCTATCACCCAGCCCCCCATCCCTCCCACCCCCACCCCCACTCCAGCAACCCTCAGTTTGTTTCCTGAGATTAAGAATTCCTCATATCAGTGAGGTCATATGATACATGTCTTTCTCTGATTGACTTATTTCACTCAGCATAATACCCTCCAGTTCCATCCACGTCATTGCAAATGGCAAGATCTCATTCCTTTTGATGGCTGCATAATATTCCATTGTGTGTGTGTGTGTGTGTGTGTGTGTGTGTGTGTGTGTGTGTGTGTGTGTGTGTATACACACCACATCTTCTTTATCCATTCAGCTGTCGATGGACATCTTGGCTCATATCTTCTCCATGCTTAAGAAGTTGTTTTCGGTTCCTTTTTTATTCATTTTTTTTAAATCCAAGAGCTTTTCTATATCTATAGATATCAAGTTTTTTTTTCTTTTCCCTTCTATTATGTAAATAGCCTCCTTTATCTTCTTAATTAGGAATGTATTTAACTTCACTTGACAGAAACCTGACCACTATGGCATAAGCATAAGGTGCTCATTTTTCTCATATCTACCATCTTTTTGTGATGAAAGGGTGTACACACACATACACACACACCCTATATCTGTACTTTACCTGCCAATCTGTTCCAGTTTGCTAAATAGAAATGAGGATCTTTCTAGACTTTTCTTCTTCAACCTCCACATCTGATTGATCACCCAGCTCTGATATCTCTTCATTCTGTCCCCTTTTTTTTAAATTTTATTATGTTAATCACCATACATTACATCATTAGTTTTTGATGTAGTGTTCCATGAGTCTTTGTTTATGTATAACACCCAGTGCTCCATTCAGTATGTGCCCTCTTTAATACCCATCACCAGGCTAACCCACCCCTCCACCCCCTCCCCTCTAGAACCCTCAGTTTGTTTCTCAGAGTCCATAGTCTCTCATGGTTTGTCTCCCCCTCCGATTTCCCTTTTCCATATCCATAGAACCACTGTATCAGTCGAAGCTGAAATAATTTCTTACAAAAACCATTTGACCTAATTCACTGCTTCATGTTTCTCATATAGCTCATCTTTCACAGATCTGCCAACACAGTCTTTTCCACATGTTATTAAAAATGTTGCTTCTTTACTTAAAATCATTCAGGAGCTCTCTTTCTTTTTTTTTTAAGATTTTTTTTTTTTTATTTGACAGAGAGAGAGAGAGAGTACAAGCAGGAGGGGCGGCAGGCAGAGGCAGAGGGAGAGGGAGAAGCAGGCTCCCTGCTCAGCAGGGAGCCTGATGTGGGGCTCGATCCCAGGACCCCGAGATCATGACCGAGCCAAAGGCAGACGCTTGACCGTCTGAGCCACCCAGGCGCCCCAGAGCTCTCTTTCACTCTCAGGGCAGAACTCATATTCCTAGACATGGCCTGTAGGGCCCTTCATGGTCTTGCCATTCCCTATCTGACTAGCTTCATATCCTACCACTTTTCTGATGAAACCAAGCTCAAAGCCTGACTTAGGAAAAGCTGTGTTAACATGTGCGAAATGAATAAGCGATAGAGGGAATGACTTCTCTCTATACACTAGGTTGTAGCACAACACACCCATTAAAATCCAAGTGGGCAGGAAGAGTCTACTGACAGATGATTTCTCAATCTCAAGCCATATTAACAGTAACTTTGCTTTCTTTTAACTTTGGGTTATTGCAGCTTTTAGATGAATTGGATGAACATCCCCAATGATTGGAAAGAAAAAGTTAATCCTGCTTTCTGTGCTAATGATTCATTTGTGCTATTAGCATTCCAAGCACTCATACAGAGATATTGTACTGATCCTGTTACCTATTTGCTGCCAGAAACAATGGCTCAATATCAACCAGCCAGTGCTAAAATAGTTGTTTGGAGCACAGAGTGTCCTGAGTTCAAAAGGATAATACTAAATAGGGGCGCCTGCATGGCTCAGTCGGCTGAGGAACCAACTCTTGATTTTGTCTCAGGTCATGATCTCGGGGTTGTGGGATGGAGCCCCAGGTCAGTCTCCATGCTCAGTGTGGAGTCTGCTTGTCCCTCTCCCTCTGCTCCTCCCCCACTCATGCTCTCCTCTCTCTCCCTCTCAAATAAATAAATAAAATCTTTAAAAAAAAGAAGGATAATACTAAATCATTCCATCCAACATGCAGATTTGTTCTGCCATCTTTGGGGGAGGGGGCACTTAGCTGCTAATTGATTCTGACTACCTAAAATCTTTAGGAGCAGCCTTTTTTTTTTTCCCTTCCAAGTTTTTATGGATTATTTCTAAATTTGTGTTATAAAAGCTCTCCATGAAAAGTTCTATTTGCCTGTTTTACAGCTTGGGATTTTGAGGTCTCAGAGTGCAGATATGTAAGCATTAGCAGGTTGCTATTTTAGAGAAAATTTTGATCCGTACTGTCAGCTTCACTGTGGAGAGATGGAGTTGTCTTCCTTCTGAATGCCAATGATTGTTGACTTTACTGCAATACAAAATGTCTCTTGCAACTTACACATTTATTTTATAAATGTAGATCTCTATTTAGACAATAAAATTATATACTTCCATCCTATACTCTTAATATATGCTATTTGAAGTGATTTATTTAAAGGTTTCTAGCTAAATATGTTTCAGTTTTGTGCTACTTGTTTGACATTTTTGAATTGGATTTGAAACTAAAGTCTTAAGTGACTAAATATGGCCATATGGCCAGATAAATTCTGTCAATTCCCAATGGATTTCATCTTTCTTTTCCTTGACTTCTCTTTCTACTTCAGTAAGTAGCACTATTGGACTGCCTATGATTTGAAGACATGTCCTAATAAAAACTTAAATGATAATGTTTCCATTATTAAAAAGGGAAGAAACTAGACAAGAAGTGAAAGTGCTTAGAGATTTGTAAGACAATTGTTTGTTTTATATTTCTCTGAGATGGTAAGATTTTTATGGACAGGGATTGTTTCCTAGCGTTATGTAGAGGGGTGCTGAAGTGCAGAGTAAGGAAGATACGTGCAAAGTAACAATGACAAAAATAAAGGGTGGGAAAATGAAAACAGAATACTAGAGAAATAAACATAAAATTTAGGTAAAAAAAATTCTGGAACACTAAGAAGACAATTGGAAGTGGCCCTAGAAAATTATATATGACACTAAATAGTTTACAGTAATTAAAAATAAGTGTTTTTTACTTAACAAAGAAAACCAGATTGACAGCTTTTTTATTTAAGAAAAAATAAATCAGAGAGAGAGCTGTCCATACATGAAGTGAAAACATTCATGGAAGTATTGGGTCCTCGTGAAATGATAGCCTATGTGGGAAAATTTAGGTAACACTGATATGTGAGAGCACAACTTTTTGTTTCTCTCACATTATTTTTTTCTTTTTTTTTTAGTTTTTATTTTAACTTCAGTTAACGCTAACATTCTTTATGGAGAATTAGAATTAGTTTCCTTTTAGGTATTTTCCATCGGTCTCAACTTCTAATTCTCCCGCTCAGCCATTGTGATAGATTAAAGTAATCATTTTTACCTCTTTGCTTCTTTCTGTGGAATTCAGTGTTCAGATTTTTTTATGACAGGATTTACGTGATTTAGCTCAGTAATTCATTGAAAAATCAATTTAGCATTTTCCAAAAGATTGTATAGTGTTAAATAGCTACTTCTGTATTCCAAAATATTTTATTTTATTCAATTACACTGGATTCATAAGGTCTTATCAAGACATAGTTGAGATACGGAGTTATATTTTTTTCTATAACATACTTAAAGCATGCACAACATTCATTTCATTTTACCATTGCTGCTTTTTTTTTTTCTTCCTAAGAACGACCCACATTTCTCAGGAGGCCAATTAACCAGGTGGTGCTGGAGGAAGAAGCTGTAGAATTTCGTTGTCAGGTCCAGGGAGATCCTCAACCAAATGTGCGGTGGAAAAAGGATGATGCAGACTTGCCAAGGGGAAGGTAAGAACATCATATGGGTGGAAAATTGTTAGATAACCATTGAATAATTAGAAAAAAAAGACATCCTGATTGTACCACCAAACACTCTTATATCTCAGTGTATTATTTCCAAGCACACGATTTTTACATGTGCAAGCCACATAGCTGCTGTTTAATATACTGAAGTCCTCCAGGCTTTTAAGGTCACTCTTTCATGGAATCTTCACATAAATGCCAATCCTCCACTCCATCTTCTATCCCCAACTATCAAAGATGCCTGAGGTAGCCCCTTCCAGGTCTGCCATTCTGCTCGTGGTGAACTCTTGACTACCTAGCCTAATTGCCTCCAACTACTGCTCTGTTGTGTGATACTTCCCTGCACACTGGATACTGTCTGCCTTCCTTGGTTGTCCAGAGCATCACTAAGCAAAGGCTGCTGCATGTAGCTGACTCTAAGGTCTGGAGTAAAGCAGAAGTTTTGTGCAACACAAGGCTGAAAAAGCAGCAAATACTTGACATCACTATCCACACAGGGAATTTGTCACTTAGGGACCGTCTGTCACTTTCTCAATCTCGATGTCTTCATGGAGATCTTTTCCTCCATCTCTTTTCTAGTCTTCCTATCACCAACCCCCAAGCCCAGTCAGTCAACTCTTCAGGGGAAGTACAAAAATGCTTTTCATCCTTTTATAAGAATATTTAACTTTTTTGTTGTCTAAATCTTTCCAAGACCTTGCCCTTTGTGACCAAATGAATCATTCAAGTGTTTTTTTTTTTTCCTATATAATGAGCAAGTCTAGCTTTTTCTTAAGATTTTATTTATTTAAGACACACACACAGAGAGAGAGAGAACATGAGCAGGGGGGAGGGACAGAAGCAGGCGCCCCGCTGAGTAGGGAGCCCAACACAGGGCTCTCAATCCCAGGACCCTGGGATCTAAGATTTGTTTTGTCTTCCTCCTAGTCTCACCTTCTGAAACTATACCATCACACCTACTACAGTCATCATCTGCCGAAGATTTCACATCTTGCCTTTTTTGTGATTTTTCTTTAAAAAAAGAAAGAAAGAAATTAGGTTTCATTCAACTGAAATTATACATGCTTTCACAGATATCCGTTGCCTTTTATCTGCTCTCACTAGCAACCACTATGGATACTTTTCTGAATGTATGCATTCATTTCAAAATCTTGATTTATTTATCCCTAAGCCTCTGATACTATATTTTCTAAAGTTTTATCATCAACAACACTGGCCAGAAATGGACCAAACATTTTAAATAGTCAGTGAGAGGTTCTTTGCAATCTATAGGAATAAAACAAGTGAAACTTTTAATTTGGTTAATTTTTCATCATAATAATAGGCTGTTGCCTTTGTCACTTTGCTGTTAGACATATAATTTTAAAGGAGTGTTGTTACAGGAGTTTGTGAATGTTAGGTTCCTCAAGCCTTCTCAGTGGAGAAGCAGGTTAAAAAGCAAGAAGAGTTTATGGAGCTGAGTTATTAGTGTCTATCCTCTATGTATAGTCAATAATTTTCCTCAAGTTTCAGAGCACTTAATGTGTAATTTTAAAATGTTGATGTAAGATTGAGAGATGAATTATATAGTAAAATTTGGCCTAGTATAGATGAAGGTTAATTTTCAGTTACTGGGAGTAAATAGCCTTGTCTATTTTTTTAAAGATTCAATTATTTGAGAGACACAGAGAGAGAGAGCAGGAGCAGGGGGAGTGGCAGAGAGAGAAGGAGAAGCAGACTCCCTGCTGAGCAGGGAGCCAGACGCTGGCTCCATCCCAGGATCCCAGGATCATAACCTGACCCGAAGGCAGATGCTTAGCTGACTGAACCACCCAGGTGCCCCAGCCTTGTCCATTTTTTAAAAACAAACCATCAAACTTTTATTTTGGAACATTTTTGGCTTTATAGAAAAATTACAAAGATAGTACAGAGAAATCCCGTATACCTGATACTAAGTTTCCCCTGTTGTTAGCATCTTACATTATGATGAAACATTTGCCATTCCTAATGAACAAATGCTAATACATAATGATTAAAGTTTATACATTCTTTTGATTTCACCAGGTTTTCCATTAATGTCTTCCTTCTGCTCCAGGATCCAATCTAGGGTATTTAGTTGGGATATTATAGAATATTGCATTTATTTTTCATGTTTCCCCAGTTTTCTCTATCTTTCCTCAATCTTTCATTGTTTTTCCTTAAAATTTCATTGTTTTTATGATCTTGACAGTCTTAAGAGGTACTGGCCAGGTGGCCTATAGAATGTTCCCCAAACTTGAATTTGTTTCATGTTTTCTCATGATTAGACTGGATTTTGTGGGGTGTTAGGGAAGAAAGCCACAAAGAATGCCCTTTGTCACATGATATCAGAGGTTACATGATATCCATAGAACATCCCTTATGATCTTGACATTTTTAATCATTAAAAAAGATCCAGTTCACAAACGTTTCAAAAATGGAAAGTTGTACGAGTGTGTTGCACTTTAATGGGTCTATGTCTTTGAATTAAGATAAAATAAAACTTAATCAAGCCCAGTTTGTTTTCCCAGATTTCTTTAGGTGTTAGATCATAAGCCTGACACCTTTAGTTGCCACAATATTCTCCAATCTTACCAAATTCATTTGCTTCAGAGTTCAAATAATAAAAATCAAAGAACAGTATGAATATTACATGTTTAGAATGGATAATAGAAAGGCCTCGAAAGACAAGGTTGAAATTTTGAGAAATCTTACCTCCACTAACTTTCCCTAAAACATTGTCATAGGTTTCTGGCTTCTTTATTTTTCTGTTACTGGCATGATACTACTACAGTGCTTTGTGTGACCAGCTAAATATTTTTGAAGTATTAAGCAAATGGAAATGCTGTGTAAGCTTTAAATTGTATGTTAGAAAGGCTTAAAGTAAGGATCAGTGCAGTATAGAAATTGAGGTCAATATATTTATCATGATAGAAGCCATGTACTTTTTCTTGAATTCTCAATCTTTAAATGGTATTTCAAAGAAGCTTATTCATTCTTAGATTTGTATGCATTAACATAAGCTTCACTTATGAATAATGAGGGAGAAATAGACCTCTTTCCTTGGTAAGGAATAACAGTAATGACTTTTAACAAAACATAGCCTAAATCAACAACATTGATTCTATTACGTTATTTAAGTCTCAGACTAAGGAGATAGCCATTGTTCTTGTGAAGCAATTGTGTGACGTGGTGTGGAGGATGACATTTCTTTGGCTTAACATTTAATGCAATTTGAATAAGGTTTGTGTAGTAGTTCATGCTTAACACATTTATAGTAAAGCTTTGTAGGGCAGCTGCATAGCCTGTAATTACTATGTAAGTAATATGTGACTATTTTTCTTTTGAGACAAGAAAAGCTTTTCAATTCAAGTTTAAATTTATGAAATGCTGTGATAGCTATTTAAACCTTCGACACAGAAGAAGATATCTGTGCCAAACTTTCAGAAACCAGAGATGAATTAAGGGCATATTTTTTTTTATCTTTACTGTGAAAATATATGTTTTTTTAGTAGTACTCATATACCTCTTTCTTTGATTTAGCCTTTAAACTCCTGACCTCTCCCAGTAACTATCTTTAATAAAATTAAAATGTACCCTTGGTGAGTTGTATTAAAGACCTTTTTTGATTAGATGAGTGTTTTGGTGAAGTGGGAAAAGTAGCAATTCCTAAGGCTAGCAATGACCCTAATGTCCAACCAGGGAGAAGATGGCTATTTTCCATATAACAAAGGGACAAAATAAGAAGGAGCCTTTACCTTATTACATGGTCCTGTCAAAATGTTAATTGTTTGCTGAAACTTCTGAAGATGCTACTCTTTCAGAATTGAAAGTTTTAGGAAGAAAAAAAATAAGTCACTCCTTTTATTTGTGACTGTGTCAAGTATCAATATCTTTTTTCCAGAGGGTCTCAGTATATGTATGCTCAAATAAATGAACATTGACTCATCTATTAGGGGCAAGAATTTTACATACCAATATGAAAATAAAGTGGGTAGAGGGAATAAAATGAGATAAGGGGAAAGAGGGGAAAGATTTTATTGTTTATAATGATTATTTTTTTTAAAACACAGGTTTTGTGTTTTTTTAAGCATAATTTAAATTGTAGAAGATACCTTTTCGGAATCATCTACATTTATTAAGTGCCTACTATATTTATAATGCTCACTGATGGTCTGTTAAAAAAAGTCATTTAAAGCAAGATAATTATACTGTTATTGGTTGTTTATTTTTTATGTTAACCAGATTGGGTGATGTGGAAAAGTATTTTCATACAAAACACATTAAAGAAAGTAAGGACTAAAGTAATCTTTTGTTTCTTCCTTGGGTACCACACTTTTTTCTCAGGCAAACCTAGAGCTTTTTGCTAATTAATACTCTTTTTGATGACTAGTGCCTTCAGCACATCTTTCCACAAAGTGTTTCATATGATAAAAGTTGCCAGTATTTATAATATTAAGACGGTGTTTCATCTTATGCTATGTTCCATCTTACCATATGGATAGTACATATTTTTATATCAAAATAAAAATACATATATATATGTAATATATATATATGTGTCCTGAAGCTCTGTGGAAAATACCATGTATTAATGTGAAGGAAACAGAATATAATAAATTTATAATGAAACAAAAATTAAATTAAAATACACCAACACTACAATATTCTGTTCAATTGAATAAGAGTGAGGAGAATAAAAATATCCCTTCTCAGAAATTAGTTAAGGAGTAGTGCGATTAATCTAATTGTAATTTCTTATCTGGGCCTGTCAGTACAGATTGTGTTTCAGTTAATTATTGGAAGTCTTTTAAAGAACTGCAAACAGGAGATTTAACATCCTTCATCATTCATATAATTTTGTTTTATCACCATATAGTTAGCTCCGTGATTTTTTTATTTCATTTTTATTTATTTTCTAAACCAACTCTAAAGTGACACTAACTTTCTTAATAAAGATCTAGAGTACAGAACGGAATGTTCATAATAGCTTGTCAGAGCAAAAAGGAAATAAAATATGCCATTTACATTCTTATGTATGCCTGCAAATTCTAAATGCGGTTGATGGCTTGCACATAGTGGATATAATTCATGAATATTTCATAAAAATAGAAAAAGGACCAGAGAATAAGAGTTGCAAGATATATGGTGCAAAATTCTATCAATTTTCTTGAAGCCACTGACAAATTCCTTTTTCGAAAGTGCAAGTCTATTTTAAGAGAGATTTTTTAGAGTTCTTCATTCCGTGAAATGTGAGATTCACATTAAGTACATGAATCCTTAAGAAAAGAAACTGAATAGAACCACTTGTAATTCTCTTTTTTTGTAGCATTTTTACACTAAGTGGCTCTTTTCACTTCGCCCTGGAAAATGTTCTTATATTAATTGTTTTGAAGCTCCATTGTTTAGAGCACGTGCTTCTGGGATGCAGAGATGCTGAACAGGTGCTTGGCCACCCTGCTGAGGAGATAGGCCTTCTTGCCATACAGTGTGTGCTTCAAGGACATGTGGTAATTTGGGCTCCTGATAAATAACCATGCTGATTAGGTAGGCTGGTCATGATCAGTCAATTATTTTTTTTTTTTTAAAGAAGGAAAAGAACTGAAAGCAGGAGAAAAATAATGTATATAAAACATGATATGTGACATCCGAAAAGTGGATTGATCCCTAAGGTTTAGAAATAAAAAGAAAAGTATCAGTGAATACTCTATGATTTTCAGCTATCCAGATGCCTTAGCCATTTCTGTCTGGAAAAAAAAATTAGAACTACATGCACAATTACTGAGAGGTCTTTTAATGTAGCTACGAATAGCATGAAGAATGTTTAGGCCTTTGCCAGAGATGTTAGACTTTAGGCTTGTTCTGACACTGTTCAATCATTTATCTGTTTAGTTATACTCCCATGTTCTGGAAATGGTGTTTGACAGATTTCTCTACCACTAACTAGGAGTATGACTTTGAAGAAGCTATTTAAACTCTGTGTTTTACATCCGGAAGAAATGGACCAGCAATGCCGTGGGACTAATGACTAACCTACACTTTGATTCATTTGTACAGGGTGAATAATTATGCCATCCACTCTAACTCAAAGGGTTATTAAAATGATATAACTAATTCAAAGCACTGTAAATATACATACCAAGTGTTCCAGTTTTATAAATTCAGCTGATTGGTGGCATTTATTAGTTATATAGAAAACTATAAGGGAAATATAGTAAAGGTAAAAAATATAGCGTATACAATTTCTATGGATACTCTTTCTTTGGCCAGTTTCTATAGAAACACATAAAATCCTATTGATTTAATAAGTATCCCTTTTTCTTTTAAATCATATAGATTTATTTATAAATTTTGCCAGCCAGTTTGCAAAGCCTGAAGATTATCACCAATTTTTCTACCTCTGGAAGATTGTGCATGATCCAGATATTTTATCGTAGCCCCAATTTGATAAGATATCTGGGTTGTGACTTTCAAATTTCACACATTCTACTATATCATTTGTCTGCTCATAATAAGAGAACCATCACTTTTGTAAGAAGATTATGAAAAAAATAAAAGCAAGTATTTTTGAAAAACATACTATCTGTCACATGCTTTCACATGTTAATTATGTTATTTTCAGTGGTGTTCTAGAATAATATGACTCCCCATTTGAGGGATATGGAAATAGAACCTAAATAACTTGCTTCCAAAGTCACACGTATTAATACATGGTAGGGCCAGGACTTGATTTAGAATATGTCCAGCATAAAATATGAATTTTAAACTAATGGGCTTTGTAATTATGTGATTATTAATTGTTTATGGACTTGAGCCACTTACAAATTTTATATTGAGATAAAATGTTAGATAATGTTAAAAACACTGTATTATGGATAACTTTATAGGAATACCATACAGCATTAATGTAAAGGGTAAGTTTTAGACCAATTTCATAAGCCACACATAAAGTGTCTTAGTGTTTTGAAAATCTAAATTTGGACCAGGTCAAAGTTACTTTGTTGGAAGTTGAAGATATAGATTTTGTTTACAAACAGGATTAATTAGCAATTTCAGAGGGATGCCAAAATGGTACTTTCTCTGTGTTTTCATCAAATAGGTGCTAATAGTTGCTGTTAACACAAAACTAATTGCCACATATATTGAGGAGTGCAAGTTGCCCCATCCTGTGACCACATTGGCCCATCTGTTGAGAATCTCAGCTCAGGAACAATGCAGGAACTGGCATCCAATTTGGGCTCTGGCCAGTGGTCAACTAACAATCTGGGACACACTTGGAATATGAAATGCCTCAAAGTCAAAGATGTCCATTAACTGGCAGCTCTTCTTGTGTTGTGTCGAGGCAGAGCCAGGACCAGGTGCCAGTTTGCAGAGCAAAAGGATCCGCCTGAGTGCCACCTGTCATTGGCATATGGGTGTTGTCCAACATAGGAGCCACAGCAGGTTTGTTTCATCCATCAAAGTGTAGCATGTTCGAGAATTCACTAGACAGGGGTCAGGACTACAGCAACATTTACCTTAGTCCAAATTATAGGACAAGTCAAAGACTTACCAAGACATAGTCACTGTATCAAGCCACAGGTGGATATATTGGATATTCACCATTGGAGACACACTTTCTAGTACCTAGATTCTTATGTTAACTGTAAACAAATATAAAAAAGGAGAAAGTTCTTTAACTGACCATGTTAACACAAATCCTTGCCTTCATATGACAATTTGTGGTTAGAATCACTTAGATGATTTTTAATCACCCAGGGGTTTTTCTTAAGATATACTTCTAATTGATTTTTGCTGTTGTTCTTCTTAATAAGTTGTAATTGCAATGTGGGCCTACAAGGTAAAGTTGAATCTAGGAGATTAACAATCTTATCCCAGCTCTGCCAAAATGCATCATGCTGTTTTAAATAATTTACATAATATGTTGAGTACCAGAGTCCACACCTGCAAAATGTGTAAGTTGGATGGGATGGCTTCTGTGCCTTTAAATTCTGAAATGGTATGATTCTGTGAATGGCCGTAACTCAGAACATTTTAACAAGTATAATAACACATTTTATAGGAGGAAAAAAACCCAGAAATTTAAGATAGATGGACCTAAGGAGGAAAAGTATAAGTACCATATACCCATATATCATTGACAACTACTTTGTATGTTTTGCATATATCCTGTCAGATTTTTATGCACATCTGGGCATATTTTTTAATTCAGAATTGCCTTTGACCCTAAATGCTTATTTAGGTTTGTTTAGGAAAAGGCTAGTATTGATTCAAAAGACTTGTTTTTAATGCATTTTCCTTTTCTGTAAATGTAATATTAATAAATTATGCTTACATTGTGCTTACTCTATACCAGACCTATGCTAGGCATTTAACATTAATACATTTATTCTTATGGCAACCTTATGATATAAATGCTATTATTATTTCCATATTACAAATAAAGAAATGAGACAAAAAGAGGGTGAGTATGACAAATTCACTCATCTAGTAAGGGATCTAGGATGTCTGGCTCCAAAGCCCACACTCTTGACAACAAACCAGAGGTGCTGGGTGGAAACAATTATTTCCATTCTCCATTTAGGATTAAAGATTAGAAAAAGACAGTTTAGTAATGCTTGCCTACCAGATGGTCACAAAATACATTGGTGTAAAGAAGTACATATGAATGATTTATAACCTGTATCATAATGGCACTTATCAGTAATGTATATCATATAAGTATGCATGATTTAAAAAATTATCATTACTTCCCACTGCCCATTGAAACAAAGTTTAAAACAATTCTGTCTTTATTATCGTAGAATATTTTAACTTAATATATTCTTGTGTTCTTTTTTAGATTTTATTTATTTATTATTTATTATTTATTTATTTTAGTGAGAGAGTGCGTGAGCTCAAGCACTCTTGGGAGGGGGAGGGAAAGAAGGAGAGGGAGAGGTACAAGCAGACTCTGTACTGAGTGGGGAGCCCAGTGTGGGCTGAGAAGACCCTGAGACCTTGACACCACAACCCCAAGACCGCAACTGAGCAGAAACCAAGAGTTGGATGCTCAACCAAATGAGCACCCTGGTGCCCATATTCTTGTGCTCTTCTTAACACTGTTTCTGAAATGAAAATGAAGTCCCTGAGAACATGAAAGAAGCTGAAGAAATACTTGCTGTGAGAATTAAATAGTAAAAAGTATATAAATCTAGAACCAAGGACTTTTCTAGAGCATGATAATTTCATTCACCTTTTCATCTGCATCGCCTAATGGCACTCAGACAGTGGTTGAATTTACTACAAGAGCATTATTTTATATTTTCTTGATAATATTTGATTATCAACAGTTCTATGGACAGTTACGAATTGGCTGACAGGACTGAGTTCTAGACTTTATATTTCCTAAAGTGTGGGGCTATCATCATCACTATTATTATTGTTACAACTATTATTATTTCTTATAATGGTCCTTCTGGAAAAGTTGCTGCTCAACCCAATTATTCAAGTCAACTGATATGAATTGAAAGAGAAAGGAAAATAAAAAACACAATAACTTGAGACCTAGGATTGCAATAACATGATGAATGAAAGTTATATTTTTGTTAGTGTGTGAAGGAGATACAGTTGTCAGAGATAAGAGACAAAAAACAAATACTTTCAAAGCATTGTAAGATTATACCCTACTCCATAGAGTAGAATCATAATTATTGGAGAAATTTACTTTAGTTGGTGCATAGTGTCAACTCATTGGAGTTTCATTCTCAAAGGTCATATTTGGCAGTGGGATTGCGGGGGGGGTTGCTGCTTTTGAGACACAGTGTACCTTTGTCAAGAAATTAAAGTACTAGAAGTCTCTTCTGAGAAGGTGATTCATGATATAAATCTATGGGGTAGACCTGTGACAAGATCTCAGTGTAGAAATTTTACCAGTCATTCTTATGATTATTGTGACTGTTAACAATTATAAAAGTTACTGTAATACCTTTCAACTAATTTCACTGAATGTGTAGGTGTTTGGAGCCTTTATAAAGAATATCTGGTTAAGTATTCTGCATCACTGCAATTCATGTAACAAATGGCACTTGTTATAAAAAATGTTTGATGAAAACTATAAATATTTCATCCATTAATCCACATTTTCTAAGAGTTTTGTTCAACATTTATACCACAAATAATAAAATGAAAAAGTTGATCAGGACTCTTAACTGTTATTTGAGAAATTCTATAAAGAGAGAGAAAGAAAATATTTTTATCCTACTATGAGCACAATTTATAGCACGATGTCTGTTCTCTCAGAGGAATAATAAAAATCTCTAATGTAGACTAATAAAATATTACATTTCAAAAATTCAAAAATAATCATACATATTCATTGGACATTTTTAGTGTTGTTAGTGCAACAGATTAAAAAAGGATGAGTTTGTTCTCAAGGATTTTAACAGAAGATATGTAAAACATTAACTATTAAATAAGGCAAACTATATAAAAAGTATGATATATAAGACTCTTCAGGTTTTCAGAAAGGAAAAGCTGTTTTAGTCCCATGTGACATTAGAGATGAGTCTGAAAAGTAGAATAAAAATTCTCCTAAGTGGAGCTGCAAAGAATATTCCAAGCAGGATGGGATATTCCAAGCAATATGGAAGCAGAATGAAAAACATTTGGTGGTAGAAAGTATAAGCCAACAATTAGTGGTTCATTGTGCCTGAAGTGGAGTGGAGTGGCACTTAAGGCCAACAAGGTTAGTTGAGGCTTTATTATGAAAGCCTCTAATTCCAAATAAAGTGTTTATACTGAACACACTATGAAATGGGGATTCACTGAAGCACATTCAATAGAAATGTAGCTTTGGCTCTATGTTTAAAAAATTGATTCCCATATTTTATGTGGGAGAGTTTGGAATAGAGAATGTTTAGACAGATGTAGGCATGGCTGGGAGGAAGTTGTTTAAAAGGTAGTTAGGGGACTCCAGTGTGTTATTTCCTATGAACACATAAATATGGATATTAATGCAACTGGAAATACAAAGAAAAGCTTTTTTCATATTTTAAGAGATCCATTCTATGTCAGAATTCATGGGAAAAGAAGGGATAAAAGTAATACTGAGGTTTATAACTTGGATGATGGGTGTTGTCTTTAATAAATATGGAAGTCAAAAGATTTGTTTAACCCAACTGTTTGCAATCACATAATAATATCATATGTCACTGAATTCAGGCTGGAAATGTTTGCAAGATCCAGCAGTACTTTTTCTCTGAGTTAAGGAGAAAAAAATGCCAGATCATATATGATATGTCATCTATGGAAAATGATACCTAATGTCAGAGTTGTTAAAATAGGAAAAATGTGTATCTTAAAATTGATTCAGGAAGTACTAGCTAATTTTGCAAATGCTTCACATGTAGAGAAATCATTAAATCCTCACAATTTCCCCATGAAACATGTATTATTATCATTTTTATGTTACCAAAGGAAGAATTTGAGGGGCAAATTCAAGTGGTAGAGAGTGACTTGAACCAAACCAGACACTCTAGCCTTCAAGTCCACTCTGTAAACTACTACACTGAAAGAATCCATCTTTTTTTTTAAGATTCTATTTTTAAGTAATCTCTACACCCAACATGGGGCCCAAACTCACAACTTCAAGAACAAGAGTTGCATTCCCCACCAACTGAACCAGGGCACCCCTAAAATAATTCATCATTAAATGAAATTATATTATCACATCATATTATATCATATCATATTATATTATACACTTATTTTAAGTAGGGTCCATGCCCAGCATGGAGCCCAATGTGGGGCTTTAACTCACAACCCTGAGATCAAGACCTGAGCTGAGATTGTCAGACACTTACCCGACTGAGCCACCCAGGCTCCCCAAAGGAAATTATATTAAGATTATAACAAACACTGTATTTTTAAAAAAATATTTGTTATTTGTTTGAGAGAGAGAGCACGAGGTAGAGTAAGAAGCAGACTCCTTCCTGAGTGGGAAGCCCATTGTAGAGCTCAATCCCAGGACCCTGGACTCATGACCTCTACTGAAGGCAGACACTTAACTGACTGAGCCACCCAAGTGCCCCAAAAACACTGTATTTTTTTGAGGGCCCACTGGTTTTATGCTAGTTATAATTAATCTTCCCAACAGCCTTGAAGTATGAATCCCCATTTTAACAGTGCAGGAAACTGAAGCTTAGGGACAATGAGCATCCTTGTGCTCAAGGTCACAGGACCTGTGGGTAGCAAGGCGGGATTCAAACCCCAGGTCTCTCTGACATGAAAGCTTGCGCTCATTTCCCATTTTGGACTGGAATACCCTTCATTCCATGTTTTACTGAATGGCTATTAGCTATTTTGTGGTTTTTTGTTTTGTTTTGTTGTTTTTATATTTCTGTGTAACTAAGAGAAAACAGTGTTCATCTCATTATTGTAATTTTTTATTTCTTTGTCTCCCAACTCCCCTTACCATATTTATCTTCATTCTCAAATATCCAGCCCTATATCTGATATGTGGTGCTCACCAGATATACATTTAGTGCAGTGGTTCTTAACTGAAGCTAGTTTTGCTTCTCCCATTCCCAGAGGAACATTTGGCAATGTTGGGAGACATTTTTGATTGCCACATTTGGGGGATTCGGTGCTACCGTTATCTAGTGGGGAGAGGCTAAGAATGCTGTACATAGCAGTCTAGACACAGGACCACTCCCACAATAAAGGATAACCTGGCCCAGAATGAGAGTAGGACTGAGGTCGAGCAACCCTGATCTCGTAGAAAAGATGAAGTAGGCATTTCTTACCTGAACGCTATTTTATAGGATTTTTATTTTTTGTTTTATAATGTTAGGGCAAAAATAATATAGTTCAAAGAAACAGATTTCAAAGTCTTTCCTTATTGCCTTAGCTATAAAGGTTATATCAGTGAGATAGATGGATAATCCCATGGCTGGATTTGACAGAAATATGTCATCATCGAATATGAGAAGGTCCTTTGGTTCACTAATGACTTGAGATGAATGTGTATTTTTGCATATTTTCTAGAGTATATGAGGCATGGAATGTTTCTTTATATTTCTTGCTCATTAAATAGTTGCTGAATTGATAAAACTAGTTAAGAGTAGCTTAATTAGAGAAGTGTCTGAACCTTCTGTTTTCAAAGATACCTAGCAACCTACACGTTGTGACACACTTAATGATGACAAGTGCCCCCCGTGTAGCTGTGTTGAATTCCTAAATTACTCCAGAAGCATATTTCATGGGGAGATTTCTGTGGGCAGAAGAAGAGAGAGAGCCTTGTGAATCTTCCATAGCACAGTCCAAACTGAACTTCCTTCTGATAATGCAGAGCACCCCTGCCCCTCCCTCAGCTAGTGCTCACTTCAAACACCAGTGAGTCTTCTGGAAGTTTATCCAGTGAGGATCGCAAGGCTGCTAAGTAGATGACACATTCAAAGATCCATTTCACTCTGAACTTGCAATCCCTATTGCACAGAGTTTATTCTCTACTCAGGAGAGTACAAGAAAGGGAACTGAACTGCCTGTCAGAAACGTCTGCTCTGAGCTGTGGATTTTGTGAATTGTTGTGTATTTAATCCCCGAAGTCCTCTTCTAACTGAATTTAAAGTTGAGATTAATTTCTAACCAAACACACAACTATGAGATAGATCCACTTTTACAAACCTGATGTTATAATTCCTAGTCCTATTGTAAAATCAAATTGTCTTAAATGAATTTAAGCCAATGAGTTCTAAATTGAAGGTTAATTTAACTTGCCTCCACCACTTTATTTGTCCCAACATGCTTTCCTTAATTGTGATTTGTTTGCATTTTTTACCATAAATTTTCATGTTCTAATTAAACAAACTTATGAAAATAATACTACTAAGTTTTAAATTTCAAGTAATGCATTTAAGGAACAGCAGATATTATTTTATTTGAATAAGTCACAAGGATGGTTACATATTAAGGATAGCAAAGAATTAGATATTCCTTTCTGCTATTATGAACCAAATGAAAACCCTAATATCTCTAGAATGGTTTGAATTTAATCTTATATGAATGTGGTAGACAGTAGTACATGATGTACACATGCATACACACCCATACACACACACACACACACAAAGTTAATCTATAAAAGTATAGACTTTTAAGGGATTTAAATTTAGTGAAAATCAGTATAAGTATGAGGTGATATTAAAAGTTCTCTGCAGTCTTGAAAACAATAATGTAATTATCAGTGATAGGTCGGTGCCCTCTCTGCCGATAATACCAAAAACAAAAAGAAAAACAAAACAAAACAAAACAAAAAAACAGCCTAATTAAAAAGAAAATCTATTTGCCAGGCAAATAGTGGATATCGTGTCAATAATAAAAAAAAATAGTTCTGATTTTAGGATTGTAAAGTTAAATCCTTTAATGTTAGTGTTTGATCTAATGAGAGATTATCAGTGATAAAATATACTTCTATCATGTAACTTTGACCTAAAAGTTAATTTTTATATTAAAGTTTTGGGACCTCACTCTTTTCTTACTGCTGTACATTGAACTTGAGTTTCTTTATATGGGCAACAGATTAAATCATAGAACAAGAATAGGTGTGAGCAAGGGTATCCTCTGTAACTTAGAATCTCCTTTAAACTATGGATTGTTCCAGGGCCCTGTGCACTGTATTGTTAATTGTGGTATTAGCCAATGATTCAGAGAAAATGAACATAGAAACTGTTTTGAAATAACAATTATGAGTAGAAGGTGCAATTTAAGTAAACTCAGTCAAAGTTCAGGGAACTGAAAATAAAGTGATTGTTTTTTTAAAAGATTTTTTTCATTTATTTGAGAGAGAGGGGGTGGGGAGAGGGAGGGCCCAGAGGAAGAGTGAGAAGGAGAAGCAGACTCCCCACTGAGCAGAGAGCCTCATGCGGGGCTGGATCTTAGGACCCTGAGATCATGACCTGAGCAGAAGGCACACACTTAACCCACTGAGCCACCCAGGCGCCCCTAAAGTGATCCTTCTCAAAATGTGCCCTGTGTTGTCCAAGCCTTTCTATTCTACAGATTTGGCATTTTGTTATCAGTGATGTTTGATTCTGGTGAAAGATATCCTCTCCCTGTGTATGTACAGCTTTAATTTATTCTTTCATGAACAAATTGATCTTGACTACCTACTAGATTCAATTCACTGTACCATGCTCTGAGGATACAATTGTGAACAAAGACATGACCATGCCTTTGTGGATCTTCAACTCTGGAGGTGTGGAGAGACATCAAATGCATTAATTTTGTGTCAGGATAAACAGAAGTAGTTAGGCTCTCGGGAGACAGAATGGGGAAGTGGGGAGCTATGTAGAAAAGTCCAGATGTGAAGACACAGCATATGCAGAGATGCAGGAACAAGAGAGAGACTGAGAATTCTGGGTACCGTTGGGGGCTCCACTGTAAGGTAGCCAGTGGGGCAAGATGGGACTGGAGAGGTGAGCAGAGACCAGGTCAGGAAGGAACATATTGGGCAGGTTCCAAAGTTGGGACTTTTCTCTAGAGAGCCAGTTGAAGGTAAACTGAAGCATTTTTTTAAAGATTTTTATTTATTTATTTGACAGAGAGAGACACAGCGAGAGAGGGAACACAAGCAGGGGGAGTGGGAGAGGGAGAAGCAGGCTTCCCACAAGCAGGGAGCCCGATGATGTGGGTCTTAATCCCAGGACCCTGGGATCATGACCTGAGCCAAAGGCAGACGCTTAATGACTGAGCCACCCAGGTGCCCCAGTTGAAGCATTTATAAATCTACTCTTGGTATATAAAGAAGGGTAGACTATTGTATTAATAAATAATTGGGGCTTGCTGGGGAAATGCAACACAAAGGTAGTAACACAAGAAAAGTGAGGATGTTGGCAAGCAACTTACGGAACACAGAATCTGGGTAGGATAGAGGAGGAAGTGATGATGGAAAGAGTTGATAGAAAGGGACGAAGAGGTTCAGTTTGAAAGCTAATTAATACAGCAGGAAACGTCCGAGGTTAGGGCAGCATCAGACATTTGACCTTCAGATTCCAAAAGTGAGCCATTCCAGCTGAGAACAAGGTCCATGATCCACTATGAGACAATGTCCAAGAAAGAGGGAGACATTCTCACTGGAGGAAGAGGCATAAGTGAGGTGAGGGGCAGCCACGGAAAATCTCAGGTGACATTTATTGAGCATTTACTGTCTACCGAGTTCAGGTCTCAGAACTCTAAATGTTTTAACTCATTTAATTCTTAAAACAGTCCTGTGAAGTAAGTCCTATTAATTACCATCTTTCCTAAAGAGGAAGAAATTCTAAAGGTTCCATTTGCAAACTGGATGACATGATTCCCTTTCAATGGGATAGGATTTTGGTTTGGTTTGGTTTATTTTCATATGAGCGGCTAAGCCACCCATTTGAAAGAATATTCACTGAGTAACTAGTTCATGTTAGGCACTGGATAATTGGAATGGCAGGGAGGACACTTCGTCCCTTCCTCCTCCAGCCTTTCACCAACTCTCGGGAAAAAGCTAGATTTCCATTAAGACATGAGGTGAAGGTAAAAACCTGCAAGAGAGGATAAGGAGGTTTTTACAAATCAGTGACCTGGTATTTCAGAAGGCACAGTGAAAACTATCGTGGAGGTGGTTACCAAAAAAAAAAAAAAAAAAAAAAAAAAAAATTGTGAGAGGTTGTATCAGAGGGGACAAAGCTCGTTACAACCATGAAACATGAGAGAAGAAGATAACAAGACAAGATGGAAATGGGGTGGTGACTAAGGACAACGGGCTGTGAACTTTACAGTTGCTCACAAATTTACCAAGGGAATTAATCCCTGGACGCCCCACTGTCTGTCATAGGAGCGAAAGATGGGGAGACAGGGACCCTCAAAACATAGCAGCAGCCCACAGTGATTAAAACTTGCAGGCTCTCCTAGTTCAGGGTGAGCAGGATGCTTTGGTCTTTCTGGAAGGGCTCAGCTGCAGTTTGGTTTAATTGCTCAAGCTCCAGAGAGAGGCTCTGGCTTTAAGGTGGTCGGCGGTGTCTGGGAGCCCCGGTAGTGTTCTTTTGGGCTTGGTTATCCCCAGATCGGAAATCTGCACTTCCTTGAATCAACTATAGTATTTTTTATCCTGGTGGGTATTTTTGAACATTTTGTGTGTTTGTTTCCTTTTAGCTTTTTAGTTGGAAAATGCCCTGCTCTCTCAGCTGTGCTAAAGGGAGACGGGGTAGAGGGGCTTTCCATCTATGGGCAGGCTGACAAGGAGGGAGCCATCCATGGCTGGGATGGAGGTAATGAGGAGAGCATTTAGGGGAAGCCAAGAGAATCTAAAATGTTGTTTTGTTATTTAGGGCAGAGTCAAATGCCATCATATTTTAAGTTTCATTTTGGCTTCTCTGAAGCAAGTTCTCTTCAGAGACCACCTTGTAGCTTAGTATTTCCCTGTAAGTCTGATTTTCCAGGATTTTTATTTTCTTACCTTTTCCAATGAATATTACATTAATTTTCATTTTTTAAGAAGATATCTGTCCTTCATGCTGGTCATAGGTGCCCTGCCCAGAAATGCTTATGACCTAAATCCTAAAATAATAGGTAGACAATCCATCTTCAATGTAAACCTTAGCTTTTATAACTGGAGTACATAGTATTATGTATAATAATTAGTGTATTAGTAGTAGTATAATTGTAGGTAAAAAGAAGAATGTGACCCGGGTTGGCTCTAAAGTATAGAAAACTTGACTCAGTATCCCTTTGCCAGCAAAATAATGGCCTAATGTGCTCATTCTTGGGTCCCAGACTTCAAATGTTAAAGAGCTTGACTTGAAAATATTTTATTTATTTATTTATTTATTTATTTATTTATTTATTTATTACCTTTTTTTATTATGTTGTGTTAATCACCATAGATTAGGTCATTAGGTTTTGATGTGGTGTTCCATGGTTCATTGTTTGCGTATAACACCCAGTGCCCCACGCAGAACGTGCCCTCTTGAATACCCATCACCAGGCTAACCCCCCCTCCCACCCCCCTCCCCTCTAGAACCCTCAGTTTGTTTCTCAGAGTTCATCGTCTCTCATGGTTCGTCTCCCCTTCTGATTTCCCCCCCTTCATTCTTCCCCTCCTGCTATCTTCTTCTTCTTTTTTTTTTTAAACATATAATGTATTATTTGTTTCAGAGGTACAGGTCTGTGATTCAACAGTCTTGCACAATTCACAGCGCTCACCATAGCACATACCCTTCCCAATGTCTGTCACCCAGCCACCCCATCCCTCCCACCCCCCACCACTCCAGCAACCCTCAGTTTGTTTCCTGAGATTAAGAATTCTTCCTATCAGTGAGGTCATATGAGTATTACAGAGTATGAAAATGTCACCTGGGATCTGGGTTGCCAAGAGGTGCTTACATGAGTTTTAATAATAGTTTCAAGTGTTGTCTGTGGAAGAATTTTGTTTGAAGAATTGTCAGCAGAAAGATCGTGTTAGGAAAATTGACCAACCTTTTCTACTTTCAGCTTTTAAGCGTGAAAAAAGCAAAAGATTTAAATTTCTCCAAGAAAGTTGATGTTTTATATAGGAGTGCCTCGATTCAAAGTTGGGAGTTGTTAGCATGCACTTTTTTGAGCCACTGAAAATCATCACCACTGAGTTCTAAATGGCTGTATCTCCATGTCTACTGTAATCCATACAGTGCTTTCGGTTAGTTGACGGGTGTGAATTTAATTATCCATGAACGACTGTTGTGGACATTGCTGCTATAAACATCGGGTTAGCCTGGTGATGGGTATTAAAGAGGGCACATATTGAATGGAGCACTGGGTGTTATACACAAACAATGAATCATGGAACACTACATCAAAAACCAATGCTGTAATGTATGGTGATTAACATAACATAGTAAAATAAAAAAATGCAAAAAAATGGAATAAATTTCCATCAAAAAAATTATCCATGAATGACTCCATAAGATTAATGAGTCATTTTTATCCTGAAAATCCTTCTGTTGAAAGCAGGCAACAGACTTTGTGACATTTTCATATATAATCTTCATAGTTAAATTTTCATTGAATTACGGAACTGTGGAATGCTCGTGATTGTAGACATTTCTTTATTTTCTACAAGAGGTTAAAAGGTGTAGGGTGATCCTCAGCTATTTAGATTGAGTGCCAGTATTTTGAAAATATAAAAACTAACTTTTTTTAACCCCCCCAAAAGAAAAGCATATTTACTTACATAAACATTAAATGTTTCCTGGTTCAATTCATAGTTTTTACTATTGGCCAACATAATGATTCATAAAGCAGATACATAATAAAATTTTAAGCCCTAATTCAAAACATTTGTTGTAGAATTGGAGCCAGACTTCTTGCAGCAAGAAGTAGTAGGTGATTTCAAAAAGTAAAGGTGTTAAGAAAATAAATTTCCTTCCATGAAAAACAAAGGTGCTTTTGAAACGAGAACAGCCATTCGGGAAGTTTTATTAGTGCAGAATCCTCACGTAATTCAAGCAAGGCGATGAGATACACAGGCTCAAACTTAACATGGTAAAATCACACTTCATAATAGAAGTTGCATTGTGTTTTTGTTCGTTCTTTTCTCCTCCCAAATTCTAAAGCCACTGTGGAAGGCTTGGAGGGAGAGGTCCCTAAATTATCTGAATTATATTCACAAAAGCCAGAAAATAAAGGAAAGGTCCTTCCCTAGAAGCTTACGGTGAATCAGGGATTGTAGAATATGAGAAATGTGTGAAATGTGGTTATTTTATCAAATTTTGCCAGTTTTCAAAAATCCTGTTTGATATTTTCAAAGTAAATTTAGATGTATAGGAAACCTTCCCACTACCTATGAAAGTTTCATCCAGAGAAAGAAATAAAATAGATTCTTTAAATTTAGAAGTGATTTGAGAAGATAGTACTCTGCTCCTTAAAAATGAATAATATTTTCTCTTTGGAAACACTTTCAAGATTGATCATCAAATATGAGATCACACACCAACAGAAGTTTGCACATAAACTGTTGTTGTAAGTATTAAAATAAATTTATTTTGTTTTCTGGATTATTTAGCTGAACATATGGTAATGGTTTTGACACAATTCAGTTTCTTTTTCCCATTTTTTCTTTTTTCTTTTTTTTTTTTATTTGGGAAAAAATAGAATACAAAACCCAGAGCTTCTTTTCCCACTTTGTCACAGCTGGTTACCAATCAATCTCAATTCACGGTACAGTGATGATAGCACATGTTGTCCGGGGGCCAAATCTGATTGGGTTGCATTTTTCAGCACTGTTCCGTATAAGGAAAAAAAAAAGGTATCTTTATGGTGGGGACTGTCAGCACATGATTGTACAACTGTCATTAATCAAACCTGGCAACAATGACTGCATTTATACCAGTCTGAGACAGATTTTACAATCAAAATCACCCAATTTCTATCAGGATTTCCTCACCAGTAATGTTTTTTTCATCTGTTTCATTGTGTTTCCTGCTTTTCACTAAAGTCAGACAATACCTCCTACATGTTGATCATATATATTGTACCACATTTACAAAGTAGCTGTTTTATGTCAAAGTATGCTTTAGATATTTAAGATGTACTCTCAACTACTTTAAGAAGGCTAAGAGGAAATCAAGACAAAACCTAAGTATATTAGATTGCTTAACGAAAGAATAATCGTAAACATATATATATTAGTAAACACATTTATGAGCCTCCTAGGATTACAGTTGATTTTAGAGTAATAGCGAGTAAAATATTGATAGTTATTTTCTGGAATTTCTGGAACTGTGAATATAAAATCACTGGCACAGCAACGCACATCTTCCCAATGCGCACACACACACACACACACACACACACAGAGCAATAACACACATGTCAAATGGAAAGGGCATGTCACTCTAGGTTAGATGAATGAATATACTTGCTGCAGAGGACACTGATTCTAGTCTCTTTATAGCTCAAGACAACAATCTCAGCATCTTCTATAAAATAGTATTTGGAAATAGGCATTTTTTTCTAAGTCATTAATTGTGAAACCATGTATTAAACTCTGTTGTAAACTATAAAGATCTCTCTAAATGTTAAGGAGCTATTATTCATAATTTTGTCAGAATTATGTTGGTTAACATAACATAATAAAATAAAAGAATGCAAAAAATAGAATAAAATTCCATTAAAAAAATTATCCATGAATGACTCCATAAGATTAATGAGTCATTTTTATCCTGAAACTCCTTCTGTTGAAAGCAGGCAACATTTGCTTTCTAGGAAAAATGAACATTTCTCCAATTATCCAATGTAATAGTGAAAAGCATCAGTGAGATTCCTATGACGCATATACCAACTTATCCAGAAAGAAATAAAAGAAATAAGGCCACATTTATTGGACCTTTGGAAATATTTGACATCCAATTGCTTGTGAAATACGTAGTTTTAGGAAGCAAATTATTGTCTCAGGAAAATCATGACCCATTAGAGAAAACAGAGACTAGTAGTAGATACTCATGACAATTTTTCCCCTGATTGTATTTGCCTCAGCGTGTGCCCTTTAGAGAGGATGTTTGTCATTTTTTGCCTCATATTGCCTAAATGTGAAATTAGTAATGAGCCACATATTTACTTCTTTCTGGGTTTTGAAGTGTTTTTAAAGATTTGTGTATTTGAGAGAGAGCCAGAGAGAGAGGGAGAGAATGCACATGCACGAGTGGGAGAAGGGGCAGAGGGAGAGAATCTTCAGGCAGACTCCCTGCTGAGTGTGAAGCCCAACCTGGGGCTGGATCTCAGGACCCATGAGATTATCACCTGAGCCAAAACCAAGAGTCGGACACCCAATCGACTGAGCCACCCAGGGGCCCCTTGAAGTGTTTTTAGACATAGTTTCTTTAAAATCAATTCTTGCATTTCTTAAGTTTTTGCAAGTAAGAGCTAATTTGATCACATTATAAGTTTATCATTTATCTGACACAAGATGCTTCTTACTGTGAAAATTTATAAAAGTACATAATGTGCTTGAGTCTCCTGGGCTTGTCAGGGTACTGTCAGTGTTTGAGCTAGAAACTGGCACAGTGGTTGAGTGGTGTTAGAAGGAAGAGTAGTGTCTCCAGCTGTACAATGTACCATTGTAGTAGATCCACTAGGTTGGTAGTGTGATGGAGAAGAAAGAGTACGTACTTTGGAGTCAGATAGACCTTGATTTGAAAATCCAAATTTGTATGTGAAAATGTCAAAATTTTAAATGATGTCAATTATTCCAATAATTTAAAAACATCAGTGAGCCAAACACAGACACACACAAACACAGACATACACACCCCATGGTTTTATGCATATGTCAGCCCACAAATAATCAAATTGCAATTATATACTAGATAGTATAAATTTACCTGGTGTAAATTTCAGACCACGAGGCCTGAATTCTCAGCTGCTAAAAGCTTAATTGTACTATTGACCATTTATTTACTAAACCCATTAAGGAAAAATTTGTGGGCTCAGCTGCCATTTCGGTAGTAAATCCCATACTCACTTTAATGTTTCTTCTATGTATTTATTCATCATGCTATTTTTTTTAATAAATTGAAAATTTATGCTCTTTCTTGGTAGAAAGTTATAATCTCTGTATTCTAGTTCATGAAGAATCTAGATTCTAGATTCCAATATGGTCTAAACCTTTGCTACCAATGAATTTCAGGGTTCTAGATAACAAAGTGCTATTTTTCTAAGCTTAAACTTAGGGCATTAAACTAAACTCAATAATTTTTCAATTCTTTACTGTGTCTCAGAATTTATAATCTGTTAGCTTCTTAGAATAACCAATTTCTATATTTTATAAAAGTATATTTATTAATGAGGTGTATAGTTTGCCTTCAAGCAGGTTGAACTTTGTATGTCTAAGTTTTTTTCTATTTTTAAAATGGAGAAAATAACATTTTACCTCCTTACCTACCAGAATTTTTATGAGGATAAATTAAAGAGTATATGTGAGAACACCATGCAGTGTCTTTTATCATCATTATTTTATTTTCACAAGATGTGTGATTAGAAACCACCCTAGTTGCCAAAATAATGAGATAATATATCTGAAAGCTTTCAGCAAAACACAAAGCTTTAACCCTGTTTTCTCAGTCTTCATGTTTATTTTAGATATTCTTCTAGAATCATATCATTTATTCTGTTGTAGGAAGAGAGATTGTTTTTCATGTTATTAATTTACAGAGGGAAATTTATTAATGATAACTTATAAACCAAATGTCTAGATTGTTGGTCAAGATTTGTTAACTTCTTTTCTTTGTCTGTCTTTCTAGTAGCATTTGTTTATTAAATATTTTGAGTTCTTACATTCATAATATTATGTTGATATTAATTTAGCCAATGTTTCAGAGCTAACTGCTGATGTATATACCTAAGAGTATTACTATATTTCTTGATAGAGTAGAATGGTATATTTCAAATTAGTTAATCTTTTCATTCTACATACAGTTGTTTTACTAGTAATCCTGCTATGAAAGAACTACAGAAGAATTTGTTGGGTGGTTCATCATTCATTCACTAGCATTCATTGAACACATCCAAGATCTCAGGGACTGTTTGATAGGACTTGGGGTACATAGTTTGCAACAAGAAAGATTTAGTTCTTCTTCTCATGGAGCACACATGCTCTTGGAAAGACAATAAACAAGGAAACTAAACACTTGGAAGAGATACTGCTTTAAAGAAAAAAAAAATAAAAGTAACAAAGGAGATATGAAAATAAAAAGAATGATGAGCACTGGGTGTTATACACAACTAATGCATCACTGAACACTACATCAAAAACTAGTGATGTACTATATGTTGGCTAACTGAACATAATAATAAAAATAATAATAATTTTTAAAAGTCACTGGTGGGGATAAAGCTACTTCACATTTTTTGGGCAGGAAAGACATCTTTGAGGGAATATTTGAGTAATCTTGGAAGTCAAGAAAGATTATCAATGGAAGATGCAGGAAAAGGGCATTCTGTGAAGTTGCAACAGTAGTACAAAGACACCGTGGTAACTAGGTAATTATGTTAAACAAAGAAAAGAAGGATCATCTGGTTAGAAGTGGGTGAATATGAAGTTGGACAGGTAGGCAAGGAGTAGATTACCTAAAACCTTGAAGATCATAGAAATAGGTTTTATTCTAAGTGACTGAATGAGAAATCATTGGATGGTTTCAGATAGTAGAATGACATAATCATATTTAGGTATATTAACCAGTGAATTTGTACTAATGCTCTTCATTCTTCTAAAAACCCTTAGATTATATAACTGCTATCACATTTTACAGTCTGTTTTTAGAAATAGTTGACCTAAAAATGAGATAATTCATAAAAAAATGCAAAATTCAAAAAGTTGTCATGAAAGAGAAAGAGTGCACTTTACTGGTTGGCACAGGAAGTAATAGCATTAGTAGAAACTTCTGGAATAAGTGGTTTTGTTTTATTATCTATAGAAGACCTAAGAGTCAGAGATCAGAGATTTTCAAAAATGTAAGAGGTCATTCATCAGAGGAATTAAAGCTGGAAGACTGGTTGCTAGATTGTGGCACATAGGATTCAAATGGTGATGGATGGTTGCAGAAGGGGAGGTTTTTAAAGTTGCTCTTGATGGAAAGATTTAGTCATTTTATATATATTCAAAATACTTTTGTATAAATCCATAATGCTGATAATATTCACAATACACACAATCACAAAGATCCCGTGAAAAATGAGAATTTAAAGATTCTGAGCACCCTGTGATATCTGAGAGTCTTGAAATCTGTTTTTTTGTTGTTATTCTTCTTCTTGTTTGTTTGTTTAAAAATTTCAACCTTCATGTGTGATGGGACCCAACAGGACTAGTGTATTGTAACCATTATTTCTAATTGGGATAAGACAGCATGGCCCTCAGAAATATGTGCATAACAATCCTTGGGACTGGGGAAAGGTATGTGTTAGCTAGAGAAAGTTTTAGAGGTAGTTCTGATAGACCTTTGTGTGGAGTCATATCTCATGGCTTCCAGTTACGAATTGTTTCACTGGGCTCGGAGCGTTATGAAGGCATATGTCCCCAGTTTTAATGCAGTGCCTGGCATGTAGGAGACATGTAAGTCTCCTTAAATGTTAGGATTTTTGAATGAAATAATTAAAATATTAAATTTTCATTATAATTTTCTCAGATGTCAGTCATTTTATATAGGAGAAGATCATTAAAAATTATCACCCCCAAACCTCTTCTTACTCCAAAGCTGACCTATTTTCCTGTAAATGGGTCCATTACCTGGTATATGTACTCTCTGTACCGAGTTGGAATTCTATAAATATTCTACAGGAATCGCCATAGCACCAGACCATTGTTCTTATCCAGAGGTTTACAACCTATTTCTGAAATCCTGTCTGTAGTTAGAAAAAAAAAAGTGTACTTACTATTTTTTTATAATGGCATGTTATCTTTGAAAAGTAGTCTCTTTTATTAGTAGCCAAGATTAATTCAATTTATTCCTCCCAAGCTGTATTTCATTTTTCATTTTTCTTATGAAAACAAAATTACAAACATAGGGTAGAATACAGTTACTTGTATCCCTTATCAGGGAACCCTTAAACAAACAAAAACCAATTTAAATCAACAAAAAAATTAAAACACTGTTGCAGTGTTCCCATTCCTATTCTTGGCTTTCCTAAATACTCCTTAAAAAATGAGAAATCTCAGCAAGTCTGATTTCAGACATATTTTGGGTTCAAATTTTATGTAACCTGTAATTTTTAAGTAAACATTTTTATTTTTACCTACTAAAGCAAGATATAAATAGCTCTCTCATTCTATATATCCCCCATGTTTTTCCCTATATAATAAATTTATCTAACCTGAGGTACAATTTGCTAGAAGGTATAACTCAATGTTTGCTGAATGTGAAATTATATTTCTATCCAAGTGGTATAGGTAATGTGGCATATATGTCTTAAGTTAGCACTTAAAAATTCAACAGGGGCACCTGCGTGGCTCACTCAGTTCGGCGTCTGCCTTCTGCTCATGTCATGATCTCAGGGTCCTGGGATCCAGCCCTGCATTGAGCTCCCTGCTCAGCAGCAGCTGAACTCTCTTTCTGCCCCCCCTCCGCCCCGCTTTTGTGTATGTGTATGCATGCTTTCTCTCTCTCTCTCAAATAAATAAATATATCTTTAAAAAAATTTCAACAAAGTATTTTACTGTAGGAAAGGGGTACACACAGAGTGGAAAAAATGCCAGGTTGAAAGTCAGAGTTCAAGCTTTGAATTCTGATTTTTCTCTTCAGTAGTAAAACAACTTTGAGCAAATCATTTCACTTAACTAAGGGTCAGTTTTCTCATCTGTAAAATGACAATTTCTGATTCAAGAGAATTATTTTGAGGATGCTATGAGCTAATGCATGTGAGTCTTTTTTGTTTGCTTAAAATGTGAAGCAACATACAGTTTTTGATTTTTTTTCCTCAATGACAAATCAGCAATCCTGTATATCTTTTTTTAGAACTTAGAATAATGTTTTCATGTGTGTTTGATCCAGAGAGGACTTTGTAGACATTCAAGTTTATCTTCCCCTCTTTTAGCTTTTGAAAAAAATTCAGAAAAAATTTTAGCTCTAAAAAAATTTAGAGCTCTGAAGCGACTTTACCAAGTTAAACAAGAACCATGACAAAACTCTAACCAGAATTCGGATATTGAGATGAATTAGAAATGTCTGCAAAATACATTATTTTTATTCAATCCTTGTGTCTCAGAGTTAAGCATGTACAACAGAAATAGACTAACTGTAGGAAAGGTGATCTTTATCAGACAGTAAATATATCATCAGCAACTTTTCTTAACCCATCATCAAAATCCTTATTTTTCTCATTTTTAAATGGCCAAGTTAAGCAGAGCACGTTTGCATGCACTGTTACTTTTTTATGCATTTCAGCCCAGTCCTTGCCCTGAGTTGTAAATATAGCTCATAAGAAAACCTTAATAAATAAATGTGGCAAATTTGCAAGCTTGCAGTCATTTAGATTTGGTTGACCCTTATATCAGTAAGAAACAATATATTCATCATATATTCAACCAAGATTTCTTGAGCTCCTACGAGTTATAATAAAAATATCTAATATGCATTGTGCTTTCTGTGTGCCAGTTTTATGCACTTTATATGTAGCATCTCCTTCAAAGTTCACTTTCACTCCATAAAATAGGTGTTATTATCACCACCATTTTGCTAACGAAGAAATTGGGACCCAGAGATTTTAAGGATGTTGTCCGTTTTTACAAGCATTGGAGGAGGTAGAGCCCAAGATTAAAACTCTGGCCATTTGGCTCCAGAGTCTGCTCTTAACCACCTGGTTATGCTACTGGATGTTGAAAGCTCTGTGTTAGGGGCTGAGGATATAGCTGTGAGTGAAGCAGGCAGGATCTCTGCCTTCATCAAAATAGACAGTGGTACAAAATGTAAGCAAGTGTGCAATGATTGTATAGCAATAAGTTTCAAGGAGAGAGTAATTACAGTTGCCTAGTGTCATAATGGATGGCTTCAAACAAGAGTTTGAGAAAGCTTTCCTAACAACTTATGACATTTTAAATCAGCAGAAGTTTAACTGAAAATGTGCTGACAGAAAAGTAACCACCATAATTGGAAGAGAGAAGAGCATGGGTAACTAAGTTTCGTTGACATGATAGGTTCATAGACATTGCTTTTTGTTAGGCAAAGTTCTATCAGATGGAACAATTATTAGGTCTATGTCTTACATTGCAGTAAACTGAAGCTATTATTCTTTTAGCTAAATCCAGAAGTAGAAAAAATCTGATTATAGTAGTTTTCACTGCAAGCCTAAAAAGTCTGTTTTTGTCCTGAAAGCAATAGGAAATCACAGCTAGTTGTGAGTAGATAGAACCAATTAAAGCAATATTGTAAAAATACAGCTTTCTCTGTGTGATATATATGAAGAAGAGAGGCAATGTGATCAGTCAAAAGCTATTGCAAAATTATGTGTGTGAAATAACAAAGACCGTCAGTAAAAATCAAGAGGAAAGATCAGATAAGAAAAGATAGTAGCTTCACTATTTTGCTTGTGTAATTGTAATATCTTAGAATCTAATAAAAGCATATTCTTACATGCAAGTATTTCAACAGATTCATGTTAAAATTTTAGAATCTTTTTCTGAACTAGTGTATTAGTCTACTTGTTAAAAAAGTAGAAGTGAGAAATAAATGTGTGTGAAAGAGCTGAGGATGTGCATTTCCAGAAGTCACTCCCAGGCATGTTGGTGTTTTAAGAGTTAATATTACTAATTTTTAAAAATCGGCCCCTTCTTAATTCTTTCAGCAATGTATTTGTGTCAATTTTCCAACAAATAAGAGAAAAAAATTTTTGCCTTCAATATATTTCAGTTCTAGAGTCAAGATGCCCCAAAAGTAAATCATATATTGAAGTGCAGTATAACTTACAAAATAGTAGAATATAACTCACCTAGAAACTGAAATATACACTATTCCTAACTTACTAAGAACTACCACCAAAAAATGTCAGAATGCTAATAATGCCTTTGATAGTTTTGATGCAGTAAGAGTTGTTATACATATATGAAATATACCAGTTACCCAACTGGTAATCAAGCCGATAGAGATCCCATATGAAATTAACGATCTGATTAGTAACACCTTTAGTCTAACAATTGCACTTTGTGGCTGAATATTATGTATGTGTGCACGTGTGTTTGTTTTAGTTAAAATATATCAAAAGAGAAAAATGAAGATGAAAATGTAGTGTTATCTTAATATAGCTAATATGTTATTTAATAAAACCAGTTCATTTCTACGCAGGTATGACATTAAGGATGATTACACATTGAGAATTAAAAAGGCCGTGAGTACAGATGAAGGCACCTACATGTGTATTGCCGAGAATCGGGTTGGAAAAGTAGAAGCCTCTGCTTCTCTCACAGTCCGAGGTAAGAAACTTAAGATGTGAAATACAATTGAATCAACAGACTAATATTTGGTTAAATTGGTAAGTGAACTCACAGTCAAAACAATAGCTTACACTCTTTTATTATTATTATTAAAATGCCTAGATTTTATGTCCATTCTGTCATGAATTGAAATAAAATTACTTTCAAATTTCGGTTCAGATGGGATGATTATTTGAAGGAATTATTTTTTTATTTAATAAATAATAGCTAAGATGGTTTAAAAGTAAATCTTAAGAATAGAAAAGATTTATACTAATCTTTTATGTACCCACTGTTATGAAGCATTTACTGCTTTTTAAATGTCACAATTTTAAAGGTACTCTGTTTGCTGTTTAATAGTTTGCTAGTTTATACTAGGAGGGTACTAGTTTGAAATTCTTTTTTATTTCAGCATCCAAAAGGCAATAAAAATAAATAAATAAATAAAACCAACACTGCTCCCAAAGTAAAAAATAGATACAAATGAGTTCCCGCAATGAGAAAATCTGATTTAGAGAGTGATTTGTGAAGTTCACTGGCCTTAAATAATTGAAATAGTCAGTGTCGCTCCTGTAATAACTTTCACTTTGAGTGTCATGCACTTTTTCATTCATGGAATAATCTTCATTCATAGACTCCCTAGAATTGCCAATAAGTGAAAGAAAGCATTACTTAACCCTACAGTAAGTTAGAATGATTAACTGTCTTCCTGGTGTTGCATGTTGATCCACGTGAGTAAATTATATAGCCCCAGGTACCAAGTAGTACTGTGTGGACATCTACACTTATTCTTGCCAAATAGACATCACCCATGGCATCATTTCCACTCACAGGACTTCAGACAGAGATAGGCAAGCACATCCTCTGCTCAGTCTTTCCACCTTTCTCCCACCACCTTAACTGATGCCTCCTCATGTCATCCTTTGTGATGTCAACTGCATGCTTTCAGCCCAGTCTCAGTTATATCTCACCCTGTGTAATCACACCTCCGACCCTTGTGCAGCTTTACTCCCAGAAGTTTTCACAAGATTGGTGAAAAGGTTTGGAGGAATTTGCATGGGTGAGAAATGTGTCAGGGATTCTCTTGTTGGTCCTCCATCGGGGCCATCATTTTTTCTGATCTATGACTTCAGCACCAAATCGTAAAACAAACAAAAAATTCCAAAAAACAAAAACCTGTCTTTCTCCGGGTAACACTTAGGAGACAACTTGGAAAATATTGATGATTTCCACACTTCTCAATCGCTCCACTTTTATTCCACCAAATCCATTTTTTTTCCACATCCGGACATTCTAGCATGAACTTAGATACAAAACAAATTTAGACAAAATCGGCATGCTGGTTGCTTAAAAACGTTTTCATTCCTCATGAGTTAACAGATCATGAAAAGCTGTGATCATATACCAATCAAATATATAGACTGTATATTATCAAAATCCAATAGCCTCTGTAAGCCCCATTACTACATTTAATCTACATTCTCTGTATGTGATTATATATTTATATATATATTGTTTGCTAGGCAACCCTTTGGGAAAACAATTCACCTGACCAAATTTTCCCCAAAGCTTGTTTATTTGTTGTTTCTGAAGTGAGTGGGGAAAAAAAAATAAACAACCCACCAAGAAATGTTCCATTTAAAAAATATTTGCTGACTAAACAAAGTGAGAAAATGTGAGGAGTTGTTTGTTTACAGAAGCAGCAGGGTTCTTTTTATACTTGAATGCTTGGATGAATGAGACGTGAAGTGGTCTGTTTGCTTTGAGAGATTTCCCAGCTAATTGTTTTCATAATTTGTTGAAAGTTGCAGGTTTAACATTTCATTTAACAAAGCATGCTCCTCTCGCATGGATGTTTCTAGCTAACTTAAAAAACTAATAGAGTTTTTTTGTTTTTAATAGGATTTTTTTTAAATCAGCAAACCTTAAATGGTCTCTCCCCTAATCTGTGTCCTGTAGATGGATTAGAGAGTTTAATCTGTGTGGTATGTATTTGTTACTCATCTAAGACTGAAACCTCAGAAACAGGGTTAAAGAAAAAGAAAATCTCCATGATACAATAGAATGTGGAGTAAAATATTATTTAAAAATATTTTTTATCATTAGGAAAAGCAGTTGGAACTTCCCATGCTAAGAGGTTAACAGGAGAAAAAGCATATTATCTGCGACTGTTTTCTGTGCTCATTTTTCTAAGCACATACATGAAATGTTTAGCCCTTCCCTTGATTGTTTTATTAGAACAGGGTGAACTGACCCAAGAGGCCACGTCCATTTTCATTCCATTTAATGCAGGGACACAGTTTAGTTTAATTTGCTGATTTTGAAAACATCCACCTGCTAGGTTTTTTTCCGGATGAAATGTTGCTATGTAACAAAAACAAGAAGTTGAATTGGGATGTTTCTGCTAAAATTTTATCATGATATTCAATTGGAGAAAAGAAAAAGGACTTTTATAGTCAAAATCTGAAACAGAGATTTGCTCAGTTTTCCAGTTTAAAATAAGGTGAAAATAGACTATAAAATTAAACTTAATAGCAAGTAGCTCCCTTTGAGGACTTGACAAACATAAAATTAGAAAGAAACAATACTAGACAACAACCAACCTCCTAGCATTCATATTCTAGTCAAATAATTCATGATCTAATAGAGTGTTTTTAAATGGGTCCAAAATGAATTAACACAAACTGCATATTTGTAAACACATTTTTTCCTATTTTCAGGTCTTCAAATTGGCTTTGCATAAATCAAGACTTCATTGGAAAGACTATCTTGCTTTTAGGGCAATAAAACCTTTTTTTAAATAAAATTACTCTAGACTAAGTGAGATAGAAATATGTTTTATTTTTTTAAGCCTGATTTTTCGCCATGGTTTCTTCTTTTTCTCTCTTTAATATCAATAGATTCAAAATGTCTTTTGGTTTCTACATGAAATATTATGTTGGGGATTCAGCCTGAGGTTGCACCTGAAAAATGCAAATTCAAAACGAAAAGACAAAGTTCTTTTCCTACTGGACATTGACAAAATTAAGAGATATATCTTTCGAATGAGGCACAACTTTACGATGTTAGTCTGTTGTCTTGTTCTCGGTTGCTATTTTTGTGTGCGCCTCACCCCAAGAAAGGAAACAAATTGTGCATTGGGCAACTTTCTGATTTTTTTCCTCTTGCTATGTAGGACACACTAGAAGGTCACTAAACTAGAATTTTCATCCTGCTGCTATAATTGCTTTATTCTTCTTTGAATTCTCTTAATCTCCCCCTTTTAACTGTAAATAATATTGTAAGACCACGCATCTCCTACAGAGGCAACTCCATATTGTTTCAGAGAATGCACAAAACTAGTATCATGATGTATTGATTGAGTGAATGAATGCCTATAAATATGGTTTCAATGGCTATATTTATCTCATCATGTCCAATGAGACATCGTAAGACAAAACTACCCTAAATTCTAGAGTCATGCTGTATATGCACTAGAGCTTTATCCACGGGGATGTGGGTGAGACACTTGTTTGTTGTGTAAGTTTATATTTTGATTGTAAGAGTTCATAATAGTTCATATACTACTAAATATATTTCCTCTTCATGTGAATAATGGCACCATATGTTTTATATTTGTCCATTGCCTTTATATAAAGTGGTTTACTATCTAAATTGATTTGACATTATTCTCTTTAAAGAAAGTATTATTAAGCCCATGTGTGTCTCTCACAATTGCTGTGCATTAATAGCAGGGCCAGCCTGATTTTAGTGATTAAGTTATGGTATAATAAAAATATAATAATAATTTGTTGAAGCAGCAGTTCGAAAGCCATTCTCAGTGTGAACAAGAATCAACTTGTCAGTCATTGTTTCCTGCCCTCAGCCAAAAAAAAAAAAAAAAAAAAGGAAGGAAGGAAAGGGAAAGGAAAGAAGGAAGGAAGGGAGGAAGAAAAAGAAAAAGAAAAAAGCTTAACAGTAGTTAGGGAGCTACTCAGTTGAAATCTCTCAGGATGTTCCAACGTATTTGTTATATTTTCATCCACCCTGTCCACGGATGAAAAGTGATGTGATCTTAACTTCCTACTGGCTGAAAAGCAGCATCAGGGGCTTTTAAGTAGTCCTTGTGATGGTTCTGACTGACCATGCTATTTAAATCAGACAGTGAGGACTTCTTTTATTGACATGACATTTGCTAGTCTATGACTTGAATAGTTATATTCATCAGATTCTTAACTTTGGGGTAATACAGGCTGTTTAAAAAAATCTTTGAAAAAATAACTATAGTAAGTGATGACAATATGACTTTACATAAAATATCTCTCAATTCACATAGAGCTAATTCTGCAATGAAAATAATTATTTTCTTAGAATTATATTTATAACTTTCAGTTTTAGTCAAACTCAGACATCCTGTTCATACTTGAATTATAAGACTAGAGATCACTCTACTGTCCATACTTAAGTGTAACATTACACATCATGCATTCTGATAATTTTCTTTTCTTTTTTTTTTAATTTCTTTATGTTCTCACCACACCATTGTAATGTCTACAGCTCGCCCTGTTGGTAAGTAGCCATCCTTCTATCCATTTAGCATGGCTTTGTACAATGCTTCATAACTCATGCATAGTAGGATTTGATAGAATGAAATATATTTATTCACCCATGTTAAAATATTACTTGTGGGACTATCTTCCATAAAAGTTGCTCCTGATCTATTCATCACTTTGATAAACCATTTTGTAGTGACCTATGGTATTAACAATAGGTAATGATTTTCATGGAAAATAATATATGAATGTTTAATACTATATAAACTGCTAATTTTTCTTAAAGAGAAAAATATAATAATTCCTTTTTTCCTATATATAAAATAATCATTTACTAGTAATGCTTGATATTCATTAAGATAAATGATTAGGAACTAAATTAAGAAGTTTGATGACTTGATGCACTTTGATTTTAAACTCCTTCGAGTCCTTGCTTTGTAATGGCATTTTTAACTGCTGTATACTTATTATCTGTTTTCCTATTTAAACAAAATTTGGTAGAATGCTTCAAGTTACTCTAAGTAGATGCTTACACCAAGAGGAAAAGAGAAGGATGAGTTGTGTTCTTTGGCATGAAAAGTTGGTGGTTTTAATATACTTCATCCTTCATTTGGCTGTACAAAATTGAAGTTAAGTGTTTGCATTTGCCGTAATTTAAGTGGTAATTATTTGTAAACATTTGGAAAGTAAGATATTTTCAAATCCATCGATTTAATAACTTTTCTGCATCTCTTTTAAAGTTTAGCTTAACCAACCAACAAAAGTGTTTAAGTAAAATAAATCTCGGTAATTGTGTTATAAGTAAATGAACAGATGGATGCATAAATGGACGGATGGATGAATGAATACTATAGTGCTTCTTTAATATATCTAAAGATATTTTAATAAGTTATTTGATTTGACACAGCTTTATAAATGGTCCATTTTGAAAAAATTTTGAAGAAGTCCATTTTGAAGAAAACTTCAAAATCTTTCTTAATACACTGGCTTGACATTGACATTTGATATATATTGGGTCCAAACTCATAACATTTTTCTCCATTAGTTGAAATATTCACAAACCTTATTGTCATGTAGTATATTCTTGCATAGATAGCAAATATAGAAAATATAGAGCTTTGGTTTCCCAATCAGTTTCTGGTCTGCTATTTCTGAACAGTACTTCCTTTGTTAATTGTTTAATATTCTTGATCCTAGGTCACTTTGTCTGTAAAATGGAGAGAGTAGTATTGACTTATCAAAGCTGTTGTAGGAATGAAATAAGCTCAAGATTGATTATATATGTGAAAACACTTTGTATGCCAACAATGGTTAGCATATTCCTAACTTCTGAGACATATATTATTTCATATTTTTATATTTTTGAAACACAGTTATAGCTTACAATTAATTTGAATGTAAAATGCTGGCTTTTTTTTTTTCTTTAAACACAATTATTAAACTGATCATCTTTTTACAATTGGGGATGTTAGGAAATGGAGGAATTTTTAAGCCTTATTTTTTAAGCCTTATTTTTTAGTATTTGTATGAATTCTTATTAATGATAACTTTACCTATTCTGTGGTATGATATCTAAAATTAAGAAGTGAATGGGAAGCAATAAGATAACTTTGCAAGTTAACAGGAAAAATAACATTTAAATTTTAGATCTTTCTATATAGAAACCTTATGCCAATAAACCATGACCACTGGACTTACATTATCTCACAAGTTCCCAGAACAGAAAACAATATGTTAATAATTTCCAATACATTTAAAGCACAGAAATAATAAAAAAAAAAGATATACATTGATTAGAAAATGTTTTGTACAGGGAGCTTTGAGATGTACTTGTCACCTAAAAAGCATTTCAAAGTTATTTCTGTTTTTATTCTTGTTTAAAATGATTTCTTAAATTCCCATTGGGCTGGAACTAAAGAATAGCTTCTTGACACATTGTATTTTATTCTGGGAAAGTCTGTCATTTCACAAATCTATCTCCAATGACTTATGACAATGTTCAGAAATATGAAGAACTATACTTTAAACTTGACAACTGCTATTAATTTTGGAAACTGAATGTTAGATATGCTTTTATTGGATCACCAAAGATGAGGTGGATAATGAGGAAATTAGCTTGCCTTTCCTTTGCATAAGCTTTTTACATGAATTTTAATTCAGGAGCTATAGATATGCCAACTTTTTTTGTAAGGTCAGAAAGTACAAATCAAGTAAATCATAAATTAAGTAGTCAAATAATAGAAAGCTACATTAATAGTAATATTTGTTAGTTGACTAAAACACAAGTTTTTCAACTTTGAAGCGTTTAGCAAAGTACATTAATATTAATATTTGTTAGTGGTTTGAAGTGCAAGATTTTCAACTTTGAAGCTCTTAGCAATAGCATAAAGGGTATTCCACAAAGTAGAAATCACAGAAAGGGGAGAAAGTCCAGCTTTGAAGTCCAATATAAATTAGGTGAAGAAATAGCTACCAAATATCTAAAATTTAGAGAAAATTCAAGGGATTGTTCCTGTGTAAAGATTTTGAAAGAAAATTAGAAATCTATGCAAATTCTAGAATATTTATAGATTCAGAAATTAATAGCTACATTCCATACAGGATTAAAACAAACAAACAAACAAGTTGGTAGTCCATGTGGAAAGCCCATTTAGAATTCCTTATAAACTCCCAAACTGGGAGTTTTGTCTCAATGGATCATTCTTATGACCTGTGTTTGAATTAAAGAATTGGCGACTCTATGCAATTTGCAGTTGGAATAAACACCTTCTGCTCTACTTTTGAGACTGTAGGAAAAACTCTTGACTTAGAGGATCCTCAGTGGCGGAAATATCAGTGAAAGCAGACAATCACGTACTTGCCAATGGAGAAAAGTATTTTCCGGATTTCACTTGCTCATTGGCAAAGTCAACATTTCAAAAAGAGTCCTTCGATTCAACTTCCATAATTTGGCTACCACAAAATTACCATGAAATTGAGATGAATGCCACTTTGATTATTAAAAGTCTGCCAGCCCTTCTTGTGGCTTTGACTTTTTACTATTCTGAAGGCATTCTTTGTATGGGAAGCAAAAATACACCCTAGGACAGAGTTAACTAAGAATGCTGAAATGTTCATTTATTTGGAAAACTCTTCTGATAAGTTCTGATAAGGGAACTGACAGAAGAAAATCGTCTAAATAGGAATAAATATCTTGCTTCCTATACCCATCTGTCTTATTTTCTCTTGGAAGCCTTTCCCAAGCTTAAAAATAAAAAAGAACATCTATTTTGGAGACAGGCAGCACATTTTTTCCTAGCAGCAACTCAAAACATGATGAGTAATTTGGAAGAGAACTGACAAATCTACCAGCTGCCTTGCTAGTGAACTGAGCCCTGCTCCGTTTCCTATCATGTATACCATATGCTAGATGCTGACTGCCTCCAATATGGAAGCTAAAAGCTGTGGGCATCAGGTGAAACTTGTCTAAAATATCAAAAACAAACTGACAATACACAACTTTATGGAATCTTCTAAGTATTTCCTTATTTAGTGACTCAAAAGCATGTTTCCTTTTGATGGAAGAATATAAATGGCCACGCAAGAGTTTGTAGGTACTGAGAAATATATATGTTTGAGACAAAATTCCCATTTTTTAATTATTGTTTTAAAGAAGTAGCCACTGTTCTAAACAAAAATCTATAGGGACTTTGTTTATTTTTTCAAATCTTTTCACAGCTTAAACACAAAAATTAAACATATCCTCATTTTAGAAAGTTCCATTTTGAGCTGAAGTGTAGTTTTGTTTTAACATGCTCTAAAACACATTATTGAGACCACTAAGATGTCCAATAAAAAGTTAGTATTTGAAAATTCATTCAAGGCAAATTATAAAGCAGACTTACTTACAGAATAACACAACTGATCTTTCTGACACCACCACCCTCCATCCCACCTTGAAATCTGGAAAATTTTATGTGCTGTATATAATTTAACTTAATATTGGAAATATTCCAGGCTTTTTTTTAAATCAGAAAACATGTAGGTATTATATATGAACCCTTTCATGTCAAGATCCACTTTTCTGCAAAAGGCGTCCTGAGTGTGTCTTGGAAGGAAACCTATACTTTTATTCCCTGCAGACTTTCTTCCTTGGACAAGCTGTTACCCCATGACCTGAGGCAATCATCTCTGTCCTACAAGCACTTAATGTTTCCTGCACCTGGCGCTAATTAGCTACCTTATTCAGAGTCCCATTTAATTTTTATTAAGCATCATGTTTTTCATTGCTCCGTATGTTTTGATTAAATAGTAGGTTAAAAAAATGCATTCTGTTTTGTCTTGCACATTCCAACAGAGTTTCCGTAATGTGAAACGTTTAAAATATCTCAAGCTAATGCTAATTCTTAAAGTGAAAAACAAGTGCTAGCTACTTATGCTTGGCTGGTTTTAGTCACCGAATTGATTCTTCTGCAAGGGCCTATGTGTTTGACAATGTCTGTTCATTGCCTCTAAAGTAGAGGATAGGTATAAAATTATTGAGTCATTTTTTTTTTCTCATACCTTGGTGGAAATGTTGGGTTGTTTTAGAATTGGAATTGTACTGTAGTGAAGTCTGAGGTTTATGGAATATTTTTATCTTTGGCTGAGATTCCCTCTTACCATTTGAAGACCAATGTAGTCTCTTCTAGAACCTTGCTGGATTATATCTTGGTCCCGATCACCCTGTATCTAATATCCCCAGGACACAAGCCCTTGAATCTGTGGATTCATGCTTTAATTTACTCTATTTCAAGAGTGTTTTCTTCTCTTTTATCTTTGACTATTTTTTTTCTGTCTCACTTTTTCTGTCTCGCATGAGTAATGTTGGCTTTCCTTTGTCTTAATTCCATATTTATTAACTTCTGTATAATAATTTTGAAGTCATCATTTTTATTTCATATTGTCTGATTTCATAATGCTTATATTATCTCCCTGACTTTTTCAATTGCAATTATCATTTTTTTGGTATCTAAAATATATTTTTCAAAATATATTTTATTTATTTAATTTTGTTTTCTCTTTTCATCATTTCCTTGCTAACCTTAAGTATAATAGTCTTCACCTCCAGTTGCCTTTGAGCTCTTTAATCCCATTTTGAGGGTTTTATTTTTTTTTTTAAGTTTGATTCTTTTTAAAAAAGAGAGACCCTGTGGTATGTAATTTCATTTAGACTATGGACAACTGTTTAGTTCTAAGTATTGCTGTGTTTCCTTGGGTAATTATTTGAAGATAAAAGATTCTTTTTCTTTTGTTAACTAATTGATTATGTTCTTTCTATCAATAATTAAACAATTAGTTAATGTGCAGCTTGTTTTATTTTATTTTACATAGATCCTGTTTTTAGACCCCACCTGATTATTAATCATTTAGTTAACTGCTGAAGATTAGGGTTTGCATGTTTGGAGAAGAGAAAATGGGAAGTACCAGGGTCATTCAGCAGCCTCTACATGGACATTATCTTGAGTAATTTATCAAAAAAGATTTTATTTCTTCTCGGTATGCTAGTGACTCTGATGGTAAACAGCAGATCTACTTAAGTTAGAAACTGTCTGCAGTCCATATGAAATTCCCACTTCATCTTTCTTCATAATCCCTGCTTCATGATAAAAATGGCTTTTAGATGTATTAGTTTTCTACTGCTGCCTAACAAATTACTACAAATTGAGCAACTTCATTAGCACCCTGTTATGAGGCCACAGTTCTATAGGTAAGAAGCCCCAACAGACTCATCGGAGTCCTTTTTCCTAGCATTTCACAGGCCAAAATCAAGGTTTTGATCAGGCTGAGCTCTTCTCTGGAAACTCTCCAGAAGACTCTACTTCAAAATTCATTCAGTTTTGTTGGCAGAATTAAGTTCTTTGTGGCTATAGGATTAAAGTCCCATGTCCTTGTTGGCTACCAGCAATAGGTCCCAGTTCACTTGCCAACCTTTGTACATGGCCGTCACAACCTTCAAATTCAGCAATGGTCTGTTGAATCTTTCATGTGCTTTGCTTTATATCTCTCTGACTTCCCATTCTGCTCTCAGCTAGAGAAACTTTCCTGATGGAAATGTCTCATCTAATTAGGTTAGGTCCATCTGATTATTCTATCTTAAGCTCAACTGATTAGTAACCTTAATTACATTGGCAAAATTCCTTTGTCATGAGACATAACATAATCATGGGAGTGTCTCCAGGAACTGAAAGTTATGGAGGCCACCCTGCAATTTTGCCATTCACGTTAGGCTTGGCTTTTCCTTTCCTTCAGTACCTTCTCCTCAACTTCTGCATTTTAACTGGTTTTCTACAGTCATATCTCATATTTCCTAAGACTCCTTCTTAACTCTAATTTTTTTTTTTCTTCTTCTCATCAAAGGACCATGGGATGGGTTCTCACATTGTTGACAGGTAGTTTTTGTGAAATTGGCATTGATAGAGGATTGTGAATAGAGGCTAGTTGGTATTTACCATGCTTTCTCCCATTTTTTCCAGACTTGACTATGTTTGGCAGGACTACTTCACCATTTGTGGTTTTGGGCTATCGTAGTTTATCTATAATATTAATTTACCTTGTAGTAAATAGAGGAAAGTGGAACAATAAGCCTTTACTCCATTTTCTTAACCTAAGTATCAAAAATCTTAAATAGTCATTAATTTTAGTGTTTATTAAATTAAGAATAAAATAAACACTAAATATGTTAACTTAGTAGTTGAAATTAAAGTACTATAAATATCAAACACCAAAATAATATAAAAACTCTGGACTGAAACAGTGTTAGGAGATTAGTATTGAGAGATTTCACTGGCCATTGCCAGAAAGAAATAGTAAACATATTTTAATACCTTATAAGATAGTCAAAATTTTCATTTACATGTTATAGTAATTTGTGATTTGATAGAAAGAGATATCATGATATATATATATATATCTATATATGTGTGTGTGTGTGTGTATATTTCTGTGTACTATAAAATAGATATGATGTGCATTACACCTAAAAATTATATGCATGACATTTGAATTATGACATTACTTATTTAAACATATTAAATATCACTCAAGGGAGTAGCTCATAATTAGATTCATTAAAAATATGTAAGCTACCAAGTTAAATTAAATTTTGAGTTAAAATATATCTGAATGCCTTTTAAAATCTCTTATGGCAAGCATTGCTTTCTAGATTTATTAGGAATATTATTTTCATCTGTTCTACAAAACTATTAACTCTTTGTTAGTAAATACATTGTTATATTTATCTTTTTGCTGCCTCTAGGTCTAGCATAACACATGTGGTAGGGGCAAGCTAAATGTTGGTGCAGTTAATTGATACACACATATGCATACATAGGTAATACTTGCCTAGAAAATGTTTATGCAAGCAGCTTTAAATAGTGCTATAAAAAGATTAAGCAACATTAATGGTAGCAGGCCAATCACATAGTCCCCATTCTGCTAGTAGGAGATAAAATACAACAAAAAGAAGGCACTAATGAGTTAGGATGGTGCCTTACTAAGCGTGTAATTAATGTTATTAAGAAACATTGCAGTTGCATATTAAAATTCCGTTAACTAAGCAGCCCTTCAGCATCAGTACATTTGTTTCTTGGTTGCAAGTTTTTTTTTTTTCTTTTTTTTCTGATTGGCATCTTCATGCAATCTTTTTCTAAAAAAAAATGAGATAATGGGATGTGATCAGCCTTCGTGGGTTAGCTGGAGTGCTGACATGACAGTTCTGGCAAGTTGACAGGTTAAGTGAGTGAAAATGAATGTCTTGTCTCACCATTTACTTGAAGAATCCCCTCCACAACCCCATACTTACAGCCCCTTCTATCTGCAATGCGGAAATGTCTAGTTTTCCCAGGTTAGGATCTAGATAGAATTTTTTTCACTACTCATTAAACTATTCTCTTTCTGTTGATGAAAAATGAGATCATTTAAAAATATAATGTAAATATTGCTTTATTTAATAATTCATTACCTTTTAAGCTATTAGTTTGTTTTTTATTTGTTTTTTGTTTTTGAGAATGAACAGTCCCTTAGAGAAAAAAAATTTATTTTGTTCTCAGTATTTTAGTCAGTCAGGAAAGCCAGTTGAAAAGTAAAACTCATATTGATAATGGACAGAGTAATATAGGAAAATGTGCTTGACAATTCAGAATTTGTTTAAAATTTGTCAGATTTTTCTAGGCATTCTCAATTTATAACTTTTGTAGAATTCAGAATGTCTATGAAATTTGCATGTTGAATCTCAGGATGATTTCCTATATTTAACAGGATTTCCTATACTTACCTATAATCAAAATGAAATCTATTTTAGCAAACTGGAATATAATAAAGTTTAAAATTATCTTAAACATATCCAACTTAGTTACTTTAGGAATTAACTACTATGTTTATTGCAATGTAGAACATTTTTTTTCTTTTTGCAATGTAGAACTATTTAATACCATTAGAGGATTGAAATGGACTTGCTAAAGCCAATAAATATTATTTACATGGAAAAAATTCTGGTTCCACCAACATAATTCTTCAGTTTAATAAAGAGAAGTAGTTCTAAAATAGCTACATAATTGCAACATGTCTTTATTCATACGAGATTGAATGCAATTTGTATATGTGAGATGTTTCATGGGTAGAGTAGAAAGCAAAGTCTAAATAGATGAAGAATATAAGAATTGTGATTTTTTGTAGCCATTCTATTGCCTTTGAACATTTACATTTCTCTTCATATTTATGGAAGCAGTATTTCATTTAGTATTTTTATTTTTTCATACTGACATTAAGGAAGCAAATGTAGGGATAAATTTATATGTATTTATATTTATAAAGAGATACTAGATTAATGAAGAAGCATATCTATAGATAATTACTAGATTATTGTTGAAAGGAAAGCTATAGGTTTTGGAATTTTACCATGGAATTTTTAATATTAGCTAGAAGTAAGGTACTGGCTGAGAAAGAAGGCATAGCACTCAAATGGAAGAGTTATTGCCATGAACTCAATAAGAGATTAACTGGAAAGGTAGGTAATTTAGCAATTTAATTACTTGTATTCCTTGAAAATAATGACAAATGAATAAAATGTGATTAAACAGACTTTATAAAAGTGATTATTTTAAATCGTTTATCCCTAAATTGTTTTCCTTTATAAATGCACTGCTTCCTCTGAGATGAATTATGTGTTAATAAGCTTCAAATCAAATATTTTATGACATTATACATTTCCAATATTATTAACAGAAATTCTTTTGAAGTCAAATGAAGTGCTAAATAGTAAAAATTAAATAGAATTAAGTAAATTGAAGAAACAATCATTTATCAATTAGAAGTTAGTCTGTTCTGATGATAAACTAAGTAAACATTCATCTCTTAATCCCACTCTATATTGCATTTTAATGAAATGGCTTCTCACTGTGTTTATTGTTGGTGGGGGTAAGCCTATTAACTAAATCTTTTCAGGAAAATATAGAATTGGTTGTTACACAATTCCTCTATTTTTCTATATTGTTGTTGTCACTCTGGAATGGTGGCTACTCATTTGTAGTCTTTGTGTCATAAATTTCCAATATGGTACAGGGGCAATCTCTACAGAGGGACGTATCAGAATCAGTTGGGAGATTATTTTCAAACAACGTATTTTCTTTGGCATTCCTCCACCCAGATTACTACAATAGTGAGTCACTGTCTCTGGTGGGAATGTGTCATATCCTTCCAATATGATAAAATGGAAAAAACATTGAGTATTTTCTTTAGATCAAGAACTTTTTGTTTTTAATATCCTATTTCAAGACATTCATTTAGCATTCACTAAATGGGACTTTTTCAGGCCAAATAAAGATTCCATTTCAATGCAAAATGGTAGCCCCCCATTCCAGTAAGAGATTACAACTGAACTGAGGAAGCAAGACACCCAGGCAGGGGGAAGAATAGAGACAAAAGGCAATGCAAGCAAGAACAGGTATCTTAAAGTGGAAAGAACACAAAAAAAGGAGAACATAGAGTGTGCTCAGGTTAATCATTGTGAACAAGTTGGATCAAAGAATAATAGATAATGAGATGGGTCAACCTAGGGAACAAGCCAATACATGTGCAAGTGGTTAAAAGTAGACTGTTCTGCTGAAATACCAGAGCTGGTCTGGGGACAAGTGAGTGTCAGGATGGTAAAATCTCAGGCCAGTGTAGTGGAATGCTACACTGAGGGGAACAATTTGCAAGCATTGCAAGGGCAAGCTATAAGAAAAGCACTGTAGGGGGTGCCTGGGTGGCTCAGTTGGTTAAGCGACTGCCTTCGGCTCAGGTCATGATCCTGGAGTCCCGGGATCGAGTCCCACATCGGGCTCCCTGCTTGGCGGGGAGTCTGCTTCTCCCTCTGACCCTCTTCCCTCTCGTGCTTTCTATCTCTCATTCTCTCTCTCTCTGAAATAAATAAATAAAATTAAAAAAAAATTAAAAAAAAAAAGAAAAGCACTGTAGGTTTTTGAATAAAGAATGACTTGAAATAAGTATACTTGAGAAAGGTTGTACTTTTCAGTAGCACAGAAAGAGCAAGATCATAGGTTTTATGCTACTTTAATAATAAAAGCAATTATTCAGGAAAAACATAATGTTATGATTTTAACATCCTTGTACCATATCGGAAATCATAGCGTATGATTCTTATCCTTCTGTGTGGTACTAGAGATGGCAAATTTTAGTCAGATCATGGTTTGAAGTAAACTGAATTAATCTAAAATCTCAATGTTTAAGAGGTCCAACTATGGCATTAGATGGACCATAAGTCAAACCTGTCCTCCGATCTAGTGCTTTTAATCTTTAAAAACCTATGTGCCCTTTATAAGATTTAGTTTGATGATCTTCATATCATAATGGTAGTAGTTCGTACATAGAGTTCTGTGAGTATTAAGTGAGATAATGCCTGGAATGGTTTAACACACTGCCTGGCATTGAATGAACACACAATTAATGTTAATTATTATCCTTGTATTAAGCAATTTGTGACTCAGCAAATCTTTAACACAAGCATATGATAAATGAGTGTGCTCTTCAAATAGGCTTATAGAATATATTAGAATGTAACAAGCAAAAATGTTAAATAGCAAAAAAAAATATTTTCTACTTGCTTAAGATACAGTTCAAAATGTTTATTACAGAATAAGAAGCTTACTTACTCAGGCAACAATTATACCCAAAGAAAGCTCAGCAGACTGTGCCTGTAACCATCCTGTCACATATTAATATATGCAACTGCTGCATGACTATCTCCATGTTCACGTCTGCCATAGAAAGTCATATTTTGCTGTAAAAACAACTCGAACATGATGGGATTAACCTTTAGGTCTCCTCAGCCCCTCATCTCCAAGCCCACCTCACGCATGGCCTGTGCCTCCTACTCATGTTCAGCCATCTGATTTCCATAACACCCACTCACTTCCACCAGCAGGCATTAGCATAACAGAGCTGTAGCCTGACTTTGATGGAAGCCAGCTTGGGCTGAATGCAGTATCAAAGCATAATTTAGCAGAAATCAAATCTAATTTAGTGTGCATTGTATTTAAATTCTCAAAAATGCCGTTTCAAGTGAACAATACCAGACCTCTAATTCCACTGACCTTTTAATATTTGGGTCTACTTTCTGGAAATCACACAACCCACTCTTCTTATAAAGCTATTGTTTTTCAGTTGGAAGTATCCATCGAACACTGAATGGTACCACTGTTTTCTTCATCTCATTTCCTGTGATAGCTGCAACAATAAGGTATAATCAGTTAACAGATTAAGCAACTATGTTATTATGCCACAACTACAAAAGATTTGTCTACCGCTTTTGGATTTTAGAGAAGATATAAATATGTATTTTATAGTCTTCTTTCTTAGAAAATATGTAAGAGAATTGCCATTTCTATCACTAGCATATTCTTCTGGAGCTCATAACTCAACCTCTTTAATGCACATTGGGTTTAAACATGTGTTTGGAATTGTCATCTTGAGGACCCAATCATGGTTTTTCTTTATGTTTAATGAGAGCCATCATAGAAAATCCATTTTATATAGAGCACAATTTGTGCTACCTTGCTGTATTGATAAAATGCCACCTCTCTGCCTACTCCCTCCCATCGGTGCCATCAGCCAAATACTGTCTTTTCAAACCATTTTCACTGCCACCTGGCAGAAATACTGAAAATGTGAAATGTTAGCAAAAGAATTATTGATGCAGTTTTTCATTTTAAAACCTCAAAAATAAATTCCTTCAGCTGATAGGCCTTCACAGAAGATTGCAATATAGATCTTGAGCAGAGAGAGTCTACAGAAGTAAAAGTGATTGATGCAATTTGTTTTGGTGGTCCAACGTTAAGTGACAATAGGAAAGGATGTACATTTTGAGACACTTAAATACTCTTAAATTTTTTTGCTTAGCTTTAATATCTGTATTTTGTTTGTTTAATTTTAAAAATAATAAGGGGAATCCCATTCCAGTGAGAGCAGTGTGGCTTAGGTTCTGATGACAAGAAACTATTTGGTATGTTAGAAATAGGGTGTATTTATAATAACTTGGAATAAAAATAGAATATAAGTAAAAGTCATATGAAAGAATTCTTCATAGTATGAATAACACAAATGCTGGTAGTTATTTTGTTAGGGGTTTTTAAAGAAATTCAATATTGGTTAAAAACTCAAAAATTATGATTTCCTGGTCTTCATAGATCATATCAGTATTAGTAAATGTTACATTATAATATTACAGAATTTCTTTGTCCTTTAAGAGTTCTGATGAAATGTTCTCTTAAGGTGCTACTATGACTAACAATTCTCAACTGGATTTTCTGCCCTAACTTGGTAAGATTTTCTCACCTCACATCTGTCCTTTCTTTAGAAAAAGCATTCTTTCTAAAACATAAATCTTACTACATCTTTCTTGCATAAACGTCTTCGAACAGATCTCCATAGCTTTCAGGGAAAAATTTAAGTTCTTTTAGCATAAATTATCTGGCCCTATTTATATCACTTCTGCATCTCTGATTTTATTCTTAAGACCATTTACACTCCCCTAACACATCCAGCTCCTCAAGTCTCTGCCTTATGTCTGCTTCTCTCTTTCCAAGTGACCTTACTCCTCTTCATCCAGTGAACTCTTACTTGTGCTTTAAAACACAACTCAACCATGGCCCTGTCTGGCATCTGGCCTCTTTTTTCTTCATCACCCAGTCTATTTGCTGCTCTTCCAAACTTTCTCACCCAGTGCCCTCTACTTCTTGTATTATTATACAAATCAAACTATGCTCCATTTGTGTTTATTTACTTATTTACTTGGAAGTATCTGCCAATTTTTTATTTGGCTTTCCATCCCCTGTACCCAACAGAATGTCTCATAATTTGTAGTCAATCAGTGCATTTTGAATGAATAAATGAATGAATCATATCTTTTCAGAAAAGTGGAGAGATAGTTGTGGTCATTTGCCAGTCCTTTTTTTGGGGGGGCGGCTATGTTTCTGCAGCTGGTTAAAATTGTAGGATCTAGATTCCAAAAGCATTTTGCAAAATCACTTATCTACTACAAAGTTCTTAAAAGCTTAAAATATTAAATACAAGGAGATATGTGATTGTAATTAAAGTATAGATGTTAATTTTACTGAAGTAGATGGGTAGACAGATACAGGGTGAGCATAATATACTTAAGACTATAAAATATATTTTCATTCTTTTCATTTGATGTTTTATTTGGTGACTTCAATCATGTGTATTCTCAACTATTACATTTTAAAAATGAATTATATAAAGAAGGACTTCATAGCACAAATTGGGCTCTAAGATTTTACTAACCAGTTATATGAGCCAATTTAAATTCTTTCTAGTCCAAAGCAGTACAAATGAACAAATAAGCTGAATGTGTGACTTTTATCAGACTGTTAAGTGATTTTTTTTTAATTTTTGATAATGAGGTATAAGCTAAGTTACTCTGACTTAGTATCCATATTGGCACTAAACTTGTCTTTCATAGGATTACTAAAAAATGGGAACTATATTTGATCTTTAAATTTTGCTTAATACATATTATTTTTCTTGGATATTGGAGATAATAGAGACCGATCTTAAGTCTTTTTTGGTATAAATAATCCAATGGTTTCATATCTTCCCTGAAAAATGGACATTGCAGTGTTTTAAGAGTCGTCCCTGAAGTAATTTTGTAACATTGATTTAATCTATCATTCCTATTAGAAAACATGGAACAAAAATCAGTGTATCTGCTGATTCAGTGAAATTGTGTAGAAATAACAAGAAGATTGTAAGAAGCAAGTAATCTCCTGAAAATGCAAGGCAACATAAACCACATTCTGCTCAAATAGATCCATAAATCTGGGTTCTCCATACTGTTAGACTGGGTCTACTGTTATCTATAGTTATAGAAGAAAATTTCACTTGGTAGATTTATTCCCACTGTCCCTGGGGTATGTGTTGAATGGGTTGAGTTAGGAGGCAGTATAATAGAACCCCAAAAACTAAGTCACTACAAATCTCAGTGAATTAAAAAAAAAAATCTGCTGCTCTTTCTACACTAGCATTCTTGTAAGAATGAGTCCTTGGTTGTATGTTTGAGGCTACCCTACATTTACTTTGTTTTTGGACCTGCTCTTTTGTATTCCTGAAGGGCTGAAAGAATTCTGGGTAAAGATTTCAACTGAATGTCATTTATTGTTCTAATCCTTTAGAGTTCAAATTTTGGGATGGTTGCCATGGACAGCAGGTTTTAAAAATTAGAGTTGATTTAAAAAAATTTTTCATCCTCCATTTTCTAGCATAAGCAACGATTTAAAGTGTAAACAGATGATGAGAAAAGTCATGGAATAAACATGCTGTTTTCTTGTCAACGGAAGTGGGTTTTGGTATGAAGAAGATGTCCTTGTGAAAACTTCCACTTATACTGTCTATTGTCTTTCACTTGGCTCCCAATTTAAACTTGAACTTTCTTAGGATTTTTACCCCCCCATCCCTTTAGTTTCTTTTCTATTGGAGTTACCCATGCCTAGATCTCATTATTTTTGCCTACATCATTCCCCTCATCTTCCAACCAGAGTTCCTACTTTATTGACTGATCTGCCTCCCTCACAGTCCATACTATATTCATTAAAGGGTTAAGGCATCTAACGATTTTGCTTTGCATCTGTCACTTCTTAGATTAAAAAGACCCTGAACAAAATCCCCACTTTGGCTTCTCAGGACTTTCTTAAGCTACATCCAAATCTAAATCCAAATTCAGCCAATGATGTTTACACAACTGAGACCCTTCATTTCTGCCAGAATACACACTGTACGCTGGATGTGTTCTTGCTTCCTGCACTTTGCTCAGTAAGCTCCTTGCTTGGAATGTGTTCATTTCTCCACTTATCTAAATGCTGCCCTTTCCTCAAAGTCCCCATAATGTGTATTTTCTGCATAAAGCCTTTCACAGCTGCCATAACACAAAGGGATCCTTTTCTCTTCAAGTCCTATCACATTTTTTATATGTACTAGGATTTAAATGCCCCTATGCTGTGCTCTGAAAGCATGTTTATCATTGAACTTAGCATAGTCTTAGATAATTGTTTTACCTTGCTTTTGCTGTTGTCATCATCACGTTTTGTGTTTCCCATTAGGTTGTGAGTTCCTTGAAGCCTGCAGGATAGATATATTTTTTTATCTCTGTATCCTTGTGTCCAGTAGGGGAACATAGCAATTGTCTGACTAATGCTTATTTATCTAAATGAAATGAATTAAGTAGAATCAACCATTTTCAAACATGTCATTATATCGTTAGTTATCTTTGTATGTAATTCCCAGTTCTTTAATTCTTTGATGTCTTCAACACTTTAACCCGTCAATTCTAGAATATAAGCACTTTGAGGATAAGGATCATATTCTAAGGCTTCTGGTATCCCTGCGTGTAGAACAATATCTTATAAATATTACAGGAATGGTCAATATCTGTGAATAGACTAATTTCAGAAGAAGGAGATACTTGTGTAATGAAGTGATTCTTTTTTACCTTTATTCAAATAGCAAAACCAAATTGGGAAACCATATTTTTCTTTAAAAAAACATTAAAATATCATGAAAAATCTATTTTCCTATGCAAATATATGGGCTATAGGATTATTATGTACAACATTTAGGAAGTGTCTACTAATAAGTTTTCTTTTCCTTACATTTGATAGAGTGCTTTTCTCCTTTCCCCATTGTGTGTTGAAAAATTCTTTAAAAATAGAAAAAAATTAAAAACTGTGGCTTCTGTCTGGCTCTGAGCAATCCACCAGATTTTCCCTTTGCTATCTTTTTCTTTGTCAATGGTTGATATTTATACACTTTCTTTCCTTTTAAATTATAGCTCCTCCACAGTTTGTGGTTAGGCCAAGAGATCAGATTGTTGCTCAAGGTCGAACAGTGACATTTCCCTGTGAAACTAAAGGAAACCCACAGCCAGCTGTTTTTTGGCAAAAAGAAGGCAGCCAGGTGAGTGTGAACTTTGACTGCTTTTCTGAAATCTCTGAACTCTGTCTCTGGTGCTCCTCAAAGTTTGTCTCGCCTTTCCTGTTATCGGTGTTGAATTTATTTTATTTCTAAAAAAGAGAACAATTAATTCTAAAATAAGTGAGAGTTGGATGTTCTATATAATGTTCTTTATTTTCCAGTATTAATGTCCAAAATTCTGTATTTTACATAGAATAGATACAACTCAGTGTAACTAAATTATCTTAAAGAGCATAATCAAAACCTCTGTAGCTATTTAAAATCTCTGAACAGAAAAATAATTTTACTTCCTTGCAGCAAGCTACATTGGGATTATCAAATGAATTTGTACAGATAAAGTGTTTAGAATATCTTAGGCATATGTAAACAAGTCAAACAATATCTCCATTATCAATCTACCTAGAAACCAATTGCAATCCCTGTACATAGAGAGATATTATAAATGCCTTTTCTTTATCATTAACTTAAGGATACTTCCATTTAAGAGTGGGAGAAGTATTTACTTCCATCATCCCTTCTGGATTCGTTCATAGTGGGGTTAGATAGCACATTATCACACATTATATATCAGAAGGAAATAACACATTATATACCAGAAAGAATTAGCATTTGCCTGGTCTTTGCTGTGCCCTTATTTGTCCACTCATGGCCCTCTCTGGGTAGCATGGCCTTTCAGACTCTGTTCAAAGTCAATTGGATATGCTATTTTTTTTTCCACTTAGTGTCAAAACTTGAACAAGCACTTAGCCTCTAGGTTCTCAGGCAATGAATGGAATTTCCAGCTTAAACCAAAAACTGTTCTTTGCCTAAGAACTTATCAGTGCATTCCTGAAGGACCTAGAGATATTTTTGTTGTAGACTTCCCAGAACCATCTTTAAGGAGGCATACAGTTCTCAGGAAAAGACCTCAGCACCCTCTGTTGTTAGTCCAAATTCTGGAAGAATTTCATGATTAAGAGTCCCAGGAAATCTAGAAACTTTACCAGAGATGGGAAATTTTTTAGGCTATATTAAAAGAATCTGTTGATCAGAATTTATGTATGATTGTCTGGGTAGAGAGGCATCAAGAAGTTTCCCTTAGTCCTCATCTTCATAATTCTGCTCAGGCCAGGGCTGCCAGGACCTGAGGTCTCCCACTACCCAGACACTGATGTAATGCCCAGCACCAAGGAGAGGCTCAATACCATTCTGGTCACCCCTGCCCAAGACCCACACAGTGCCTGAGAAAGCTGGGATGGGTGAACGCTGGAGAGCCCTGGTAGCTCGACAAGATTTTTTCTCTTACCTGTAGCTCTTTCCCTCCACCCACCCTGGTGGCTTTGGGATCCATCAAAGTTACTCCCTCAAGCCACTGATAGTAAATGTAATGTTATGCTTATATTACTTATTTATCAATTTTATAAATATAATGATATAAAGCAGTTTGATTGTTGCAAATTTACACTTTAAATCCATGTATTGAGTCAAATTCCATCATCCCATATCTCATTGTTATATAAATACTGCTGTATCATGTGTAAATCACATGCCCTCAAATAACTCTAGGTTGACATAAGATATTGCATAACATGTGTATTGGTCCTGTGGCCCAATAAGCATGGTATTTTAAATATGCTACATTCTGCTTTAATGGCTTTTAAAGATAATCAAATAGCTTAAAATATTTTTTCTTTTTTCTTTTTTTTTTAACAAAGTGGCAGGTAATTCCAGAGATATTAATCTCTGAAAAAAATTCCAGTTTGGTAACTTGATTTGATTATAATCTTAGGTCTGATTTTCTTTCCTTCATCTATCTCCCTTGCATCAGAGCAAAAGATGGAGAGAGAGAGAGAGAGAGAGAGAGAGAGAGAGACTGTGAATGAGAACAAAAGAGAATTGCCTGAGCAAATTGTAAAGTTTCAAATTATGAATTGGAATATTAGGAAAAATAAATTGGTCTTACTGTCTCCAGTATCCAGTTTTTACAGTGATCTATGACTCTCCATCCGTAGAGAGTTAAGAGCCTGGACTTAATGGTCCATATTCCTCAATATGTGCTGATAATGCCAATTAGCACTAATAGGATACCTAGGCACTTCAAGGCAAGAAGAGCTTTGTAGAATTCCTGGGTTTTGCTTGTAATCCATTTTCTTGTGCCTATATCACACAAGCAGGGAATAAAGATGATGGGTTAACCTCAATCATATGCCATTTTCCATGTCAACGAATCATTTAGAAGGTGGACTGATATTACATTGTAGAGGAAGAGATCCCAGAGAGAATTAAGCCCATCTGATGTATTAGTGCTATGTAAATTAGTATTCTAATGGCTAATTGTAGGAAAGTGCATACTTTGAGTTATTGTATCATTTTCAAGTGGCTTTAAAATTTAGACCCTTCTCTTTTAGATGGTTTATTTCAGTAATATATTTGGATTCCATGAGCGAATTAGCTTGTTCTCAAATTGTTTCATGTGCATGAAAATGTCTAGCCTTTTATAGTAATACAAGTTTTATAGGAGGGCAATAGCATTTTGAAATTATATTCCTGACATGCTCACAAACATCACTTCTTTTAGAAAGGGTTTAATAACATGGTAATGTTTATGTAAAGTGGGCTTATAGTGTCACACTCAAATCTAATAAAGTGGACATCCATCATGTTGCAATAAAGAGAAGAGCTTCTAATTAAAGTAGGACATCATTCGCAGGATTAAAGTCATTTAGCGTAATTGAAAAGTGTTAATACCCTATTTTATCCTCTTCCATTGGTATTACTTCAAGGGTAAAAACATTTTAAGGTGAAAATGTGTCTTATGCCTTTAATTGAATGTTATTACCTCCTGATTGTAACGTATTGAAACTGTTTAATTACAAACCTGGAAAATTAATTACTATGTCGAGAAACAGATCCCAGAGGGTTATAATGTTCTTTTTTGTAAGTAAATACAACATAAAAATTGATATGTTCTTATTTATAATCCAACTTGGAAACATACCTCAATATGATTTGTTATACCCAAATGTTTTTCTTAATTGAACAACAGTAAAGCGGCATAGGTCATCCAAGTTAACATTACTGCTCTCATATAGGAACTTCTAAAATTTTATGTTTAGGCTGCTCGTGTTTAATGTGAGATGTATAGTAAAGTAAAATAATTTTTCATAGAAAAGTCATATTTGAAATTCTTTAAGGGCACATGCATGCTTCAGAAACATTCTGCACCTTTTTATTTTCAATGATTTGCTTCATCTTGCTTAGATGGTAGTATATATATCTAGATCCTTTCAAAGCTATTACAATCTGCAGAAATTGTATAGCAGGAGTAGATTTCGCTGTCTCTCTCTGTCAGTCCCAGCCACACACTTTTGAGTATCTTCATAAGAAATTCGGGTAATTACATCAAGTATTCAGAATGATTAGTGGAAATTCTATTTTGCATTCCTTAGTAATGTGCAGTTTATAAAGTACAAGCATAGTTAATGTTACATTCACATTATCACAATGTGTGATGAGTCACATGAGCATTGTTATGCCCATTTTACAGATGAGGAAGCCATGTTTCAAAGATACTAAGTAACTGGAAGTAAGTAAGGGAGAAAGTAAAGGGTTAAGATAAAGATCTATGGTTTTTATTTTTTTTATTATTTTTTAAAGATTTTATTTATTTATTTGAGAGAAAGAGTGTATGCATGTGCTCACAAGTGCAGAGGGACAGAGGGAGAGAGAGAAGCAGACTCCCCGACGAGCAGGGAGCCCCACGTGGGGCTTGCTCCAAGGACCGCAAGATCATAACCTGAGTAGAAGGCAGAAGCTTAACCCAATGAACCACCCAGGTGCCCCAAGATTCAGGGTTTTTTGATGATTATTCCTTCAGACTAGAGCATGATGACTTCTTAAAGCATATTATTTTTCCGTGATTTGGAAAAGGTTTCCCACTGAGACTCCCTATATGACATTTAATCATTTCAACACCATATTTTTAGAATAAATGTATTTTCCAACCATATTCCAGTAATTGTAATAGCTAGTGTTAATATATTTTTCCTTCTGAGTGGGAAAAGGTATTGATGAGATTGTGTTTCTTCCACAGAACTTGCTTTTCCCAAATCAACCCCAGCAACCCAACAGTAGATGTTCTGTTTCGCCAACCGGAGACCTCACGATTACCAACATTCAGCGCTCGGATGCGGGTTACTATATCTGCCAGGCCCTAACTGTGGCGGGAAGCATTTTAGCAAAAGCTCAACTAGAAGTTACTGATGGTGCGATATTATTATTAGATTTGTTTTAGGAAAATAATAATTTTTATTTCAAGATCCATATTAACCAAGTGAAATTTTCTGAGTTGCTATACATGTAAATGAATGCTTATCTTCTAAGTTTGAATCTAGGTAAAATATCATTTTTAATAGTCTCTAATTCTACATGTACTGTCCCAAAAAAGAATATCAAAGATTATCTATTTTATTTTTAAAAATAGGGTGATTCTTTATTTTAAATAAATGACATCACACTCCCAGTGTATAGATATGTCATCTGTATATTTTTTAGTCTTATGCTGACATGATTGCTTCTAATGGATATTAATAATATTATCTCATTAGAGGAGGAAGAGATATCATCTTTAATATTATCAGTGGAAACAGAGATGAGTTCTTGGTTAGCTAATCACATTATGACATCCTATGACTTTTTAATTATTCATTCACTAAGTTAAATTAATTAAATACCTTCCAAACTACTGATGGATGCTGAACTTTTTGTTTTTTTTTTTATTTACACATTATGTACTATAAATCGTAGCTGAGGCACCTACATTTATAGTGATTGTTGAAAAGGATGTAAGGATCTTCATAATCTGTTTTTATTTCCCCCAAGAGCTTATTTGTCACATTTGATAGGTAGGGAACTTTAGATATTTTGTGAGCTTCTGAGTATGAATTTAAGCCCTGTTCTTTGATGTCTTAAACTAAAAATTCTCTCTTGTTCTCCTATATTTGTGAGGTTTGTGGGGCTTTTATTTTCCCCTGATGCTGGTTTCTGAGATATAAGAACTTTGTTTTGTCACCTCTCTGATTCTCTTCCTTCTCTGCTCATGAAATTTGATTCACTTTTATACAATTCAAATTTACATGTAGATTAAATGGTAATTTAAAATTAATAGAAATGAAATATTTTTTAATGTCTGTCTATGGCATTGCCTGATTCAGCACCATGTCAAGAATAGAAATAAATGGAACAGACAAACATTGGTTGCAGGAACATTCAGTTGTTAATGGCCACACCTGGTGATGTTGCAGAAATTTACTGCCATGGAACTGAAACAAGTCAGGTTCAAGGGCAACAGTGCTAAGAAATTCTTTAGATGGGCAAGATCTTTGTTCCTTCATACCTATGTATCTTTTAAAAGAAATAGAAGATAATTATTCATCTTTCTTAAGTCCTTATGCAAAATTTACACCATTAGCAAAAATGTCCAGGTACATACACTGGGAAAAGAAGATATTCTGGCCATAGCCTAAGTTGTTTTCTATATACAAGAATAAAACATTCTAAGTATAATGATGAAGACCTCTACTATAATCTAGTTGCTTATATTATTTTACAAAGGACAGACTCTAAAATGTTTCTAA